>NC_137026.1:13285213-13465213 GCF_032717465.1 Coenobita brevimanus | reverse complement strand
TTACCGTGTATATCATATGTCATAAATCGGTCCGTAGATACACATAGGTTCTTTACATTACTGGTTGTTTGTATTAAGCTGTCATGAAACTGAATGGTATTATTGTTGGGTAGTTCTGAGATTAGTTGCTGTGTTCCTATGAAGATACATTGTGTCTTGTCAGTGTTTAGTAACAGACCACTTTTCATGAAGTGTGACTTGGCTAGGTTTAAGCTTCTTCAGTATTGTGGATAATGTCACAGAGTTCATTTAATGTACCATTGTGGAGAAGCTGTGTATCATCTGTGTATTGGACTAGGGTGGTGGTAGTGATGTATTCGGACATATCATTCACATAAATGTGGAATAATATGGGCACAAGAATTATCCCTGTGCCACAACAAATGTTACTGGCAGCTTAGAAAAAACAAAAACAATTTTAAACTGACTGGTTGTGATCTATCTGCTAAGTAATTTTAAAAGCAGAAGATATCGTCATTAATTTTTCTATGCATTTTTAATATGATGCTGTGGCCAACACTGTCAAAAGCTGTAGACAGATGGCATAATGTTAGCGGGGATATGCGTTTATTATCCGTGTTCATATGTATACTTTAATTACTATTAGAGTTGTGCTTGTTGATAGTTTAGGCCGAAAGCCGTGTTGATTGTAGGAGACTAGGTTAGTAGTTTCTAGGAGTTGTGTGAATTGGCTGCCGATGATTTTTTTTTTTTCTATAATTTGAGAAAATAGGTAGAGCAGAAATAGGACGGTAGTTGCCAGTGTCATTTCTATCACCCTTTTTGTAAAAGGGAGTCGCTACTGCGTGTTTCCAAGCAGTGGGGAAGGCGCCGGTAGTAACAGATGTGTTTATAATGGTCAAGTAGAATACAATGACGAAGGGTGAGTCCTTAATATATCTTAGAGCAATATTATCAGAGCCAAATGATTTAGTGTGGTGAAGGTATTTCATAGTTTATATGAGTATGTTGGCATCTATTGGCCGTGGACTGAAGATCACGGCAGTCCTGTTAGGTCTATTAATGGCTCTCTCCTCGTGACAGTTGGGTTTGTCAGTCTGCAGGCTTTCCTGAGTTTTTTTCATTGGTAGTTTTGCCAACGTTAGCGAAATATTTGTTGAATTCATCTGCTTTACTTTCAGTGTCTTCAAATATGTGTAAGCTAGATTTATTCTTTTTTCAGGGATTATATTTTTGATAACCTTCCAGGTGGCTAGTGGCTTGTTTCTACAGTTAAGCTAAGCATGATGATATTTTCTCTTGGCGTCTTTGATTAAAAATCTTACTCTCTTTTTTTTAGGGTTTTATAGTTATTTTGTAATGATCCACTCATTCTGTCTCTTTTTAGTTCTTTTTGTGCGTTGTTTCTAAGTTTTATTTCATGAAGGATAGTAGCCTAACTTTAAGCCATGGGGCAGGGGGCCGTCATATGTCTGGTGGTTACAGGGGCACAGATCTCTAAACTGTTAATGAGCTCTGACGTTACAATGCCTGTCTGCTCATTAACATTGTCTGTGTGAAAAATGGTGTTTAGGTTGCCAGCTTTATTTAATAAGTGACAGCAGAAGGTGTTAGGGTTGTATCTGCTTAGGTCAGGGAATGATCTAGTGTCAGGTACATATTTAGACTTGCTGACATTAACGGTGACAGTTACAAGGTCATGGTTGGCGATGATGAAGGGATAACATCAGAGTTTCCAATAACTGAGGGTTGTTGGTAATGATGACATCAAGAAACGTAGATGAAGTTGGAGTTATTCGTGTGGGCTTGTTTATAAGTTGTGACAGTTTATTATTTCCAACTATTAGAGCTAGTTTACTGTTTTCAGAAAGGAAGTTATCATTTAGGTCACCTAGTACAAAAAAGGATTTTTTACGTAAGGAAACATATTTCATGAGGTCAGTGATAGTCCAAAGTGGTACATGAAGCTTTGGGATGTCTGTTATATACAGCCTATTATAACTGAGGGTAGTTTTCCACACTGTACTTTTTATCCAGACGTCTTCAGTATCTTGTGGTTTTCTGAGTCAGTTTCATTTAACGTCGGGTTTAAGTTATCTTTAACATAGGTACGGGTGTCTGTAAATGTTGTAAATGAGTATATTTACAAACACGTCTGGAGTGTTGGGCAGGAGCCAAATTTCACTTACACATAGTACGCCTATATTTCTTTCATACAGCATCATTTTAATGCATTCTAGGTGTGGCATGAAGAACTGCGCATTTCTGTGTTCAAATATTAGATTATTTTTCCTCTTTCTTGGTTTTGAATCAGCAAGATCTTCGCCATTTCCCTATTTTTTGTATTGTTCACATAGACGGCCCTTGTGCCCATGGCTGTTGACAAAATGTTGTGGTCAACCGTACACAACGATGTCGTTTGGTGATGGTTAAATTTTCCATAGTTATAACACACCCTTTGTGATCTTGCGTCGTCGGGACATTATGGAGGCGTTGAGACCCGCGCAGGGGTGCAAAGGGAAACGGAAGGACAGATACTCCAGCCCTCCTCCTTTCCCAGTTTCCCCCCACCTCCCATTCCTCTTTTCTCTCCCTCTCTCACTATTTCTCTTTTTCCCTTTCCTTCTCTCTCTTTCCCACTTTTTTTCCTCTTCTCCCCTCCGTTCTTCCTCTTTTCTCTCATATCCTCCTTATCCCGTCTTGTCCCTTTTTCTCCTTCCCTCTCCTTCTCTTCCTATCATTAACTCTCCCTTCCTTCTCTCATGCCCCTCCCTTCTTCCTCCTTTCTCTCCATCTCTCTCGTCCATTTTCTCCTTCCCTCTCCTTCTCTTTCTCTCCTTCCTTCTCCCTCTCTTTTGCTCCTTCCCTCTCTGTCTCTTTTTCTCCTCCCCTTCTCTTCTTCTTTCTCTCTATCCTTTTCTCTCCTTCTCTTTCTCTTCTTCCCTCTCCTTCTCTTTTTCTCCCACCCTCTCCCTCTCTCTTTCTCATTCCCTATCCGTCTCCTCCATCCCCCGCCCTTCTTCCTCCTTTCCCTCCTTCCCTCCCCGTCTCTTTTTCTCCCTTCCTCTTTCTCTTCCTGTAATCTTCGCCCCTTCCTCGTCCACTATCCCTCCCTCCCTTCTTTAAAAGATTTATGATCAATTTTCTTCTGTATCTCCCCATTCTCTCTCTCTCTCTCTCTCTCTCTCTCTCTCTCTCTCTCTCTCTCTCTCTCTTTCTCAGCTGAATCAAATCGTCTGGTAGAGGCCTTAATCGTGGAGGGATTAATGAAGCCTATAGCTAACCCCTTCAGTTCGATATGATCTATCTATCTGTCTCTATCTATCCATGTGTCTGTCTATCCATCCATCCATCTATCTATCGATCTGTATATCCATCTGTCTCTGTACCTGTCTGGCTATCTATCCATCTATCTCTCCATCTACCTGTCTATCCATCTATCTGTCTATCCATCCATCCAACTATCTATCGATCTGTATGTCTGTCTATCTACCTGTCCAACTATTTATATCTACCTGCCTATCTATCTATCTGTCTATCTACCTATCCATCTATGCATCTATCTATCTATCCATCTGTCTACCCATTCATCCATCCATCTACTTTTAGCTGTTGATCTATCAATATGTCTGTCTATTTATCCATCTATCTATCTATCTGTCGATATGTCTAACTATCAATCCATGTATCTATTGCCAGACACCTTAATACCATATGGGTTATCCACAAACAAACCGCCTCCACGTCCTACCATGTCCTCCTCACATTAGGCTGCCCTCCCTCCAACTAACAAACCCCGTGTCTCATATAAACCCCCTCCTGAGCTGAATAAAATCGTCTGAAAAAAAAAATCGCGCCATGGTAGTAATAAGGGAACTAAAAAATAAAGTAAATAAAAATACAGTAATAAATTAAGATACATATATATAAACCAAGAAATAAATAAAACTATAAATAAACAATCACCTGAAAAATATATAAAAATATATAAAAATATATAAAAATAAATAAATAAAAAAATCGATAAAAAATAAATTAAAAGTAAATAAAAATAAACTAAAAAATTTACTAAAATTAAATAAAAACCAAAAATAACTAAAAATAATAATAATAGAACAAAGTAAAAATGAGATCAACTAAAAATCAATAATAAACTAAAATTATATAGAAAAAGAAACTACAAATAAATACAAAATAAACTACAAATATATAAAAATAAACCAAAAAATAAAAACGCTTATAAATAAAAATAAATAAAATAACCGTTGTCTTGGCAGAGGTCAAGGGGAAGGATCAAGGACCAGCTACAGTAGGCCTGGCAGGGTAATTTTCTTCCCTTTTTTTCCAATATATCGGGCTGCACACAAACCAGGAAGCCCGTTCCCAAGTAGGGCAGAATTTAGCTGCACGAAAACAGGTAATGACGCACATGTACTCGGCCCCGAGCGCGTATACACACACATACACACGCGAGACAGACAGACAGACACACACACACACACACACACACACACACACACACACACACACACACACAAAGTTGGGGATCGGAGAAGAGACGGGAAGAGGAGAGGTGAAAGGAGAGAGGAAGAAGGAATGGAGGATGAAAGAGAAAGAAAATAGGCATGGGAGTGGATGGAGGAAGAGGTAGAGAGGAAGAAAAACTAAGAGAGTGTTATGCTGAGTGTTTTTAGGTCGACTTCCCGTCCTAGAAACACTAGCGACTGAAGCGGGGTCCTCTTTCCGGACCGGAAGTAAAGCACCCACAAAGGAACAGGACATAAAAGCCAGGCAGTATACCTTAACACATCTATTGCCTTAATTCTAACCGTTACAATAAAACACAGTGATATTTGAGATACAGGGGACAGGGACACAGAGTTAACCTTCAGCACCACAAGATACAGTCACACTTAATACACGATGAAATGCATGTACACTAATGTCCTGACCTATATATATTGATACCCGTATTTCACTTTTAGGCAGAATATATACCGAGTTGGAAACAAGGGGAATAAACAAGATTAAGAGTCCGTAGAGGAAATACTACTATAAATAAGACAGGGTGCGGATCGCGACACTTGACGTAGTCACTTAGTCGCGGCGGCACTTATACACAGGCTTTTGATTCGCCCGCGCACTCTAGTCTCCATTCACAGTTACTGAAAGTTCTTTTACTTGGGGACTCACACAATTACTATAAGTTTTCTTACTGAGGGTTTAAGTCATTTTCTGTTCTGCCGGGTATCGAGTTCTTTTAGACTGAGTAACTGTCAGTGTTTTTACACTGGTCTTCACTCGGTCACTGTTCACTCTTATTTCCCCTGGTTTGTTCTCGGTACAAGGGGCGTCACTATTTACCTGTATTTCTTGGGCAATGTTCACTCTGTAGTATGGGCGTGAGGGGAGAACCCTAGGGGGACCCGGCCTGCAAAGGGTAATGCACTACCCGCAGGGGAGTCACTGCCAGGGTCCTGCTTATCGGTGAGGTGCAGGGAGGCCCTCCTGTCTGGGGGCCTCGACCTGAGAGGTGGCCCTCGAATCAGAGCCTCGTTGGTGGGGTGCAGGGAGGCCCTCCTGTCTGGGGGCCTCGACCTGAGAGGTGGCCCTCGGGACTGGGGCCGAACAGCTGGAGGAGGTGGCCTGTCGTCTCTGGCTCCGTGGAGTGAGGGAGCCTGGGTTGCCCTCGTCTGGAGTCTGCTGGTCGGGCCTGGGGGTCCTGGGACTGCAGTTGCGTATAGGGAGAGGCGCCGACAGGGTTGGGCTGCGGCACGGTCTCCGTCAGGTGTCTGGCAGGAACAGAGATCTCCCAGGCGTAGCAGGTAGGTCCGGTATCGGGCCTTGCCACCACTCTGGCGACACCTCCGGGGCAACACTCCCAGATGGTGATGAAGGGCTCCCACAGGGGAAAGAGGCAGGAGAAGGATTCACGGAGTCCGTGTCCTCTCCAGTACGTACTGAAGCCGGAGCCTCGGGTCGCCTTACCCTGGTATGTACGGCGGCTGTGGCCATGAGCCTACCCGTTGTACGAGGAGCAACTGAAGGGTGTACAGTGGCCGCTCCTTCCCTGCCATGTACAGTGGCCATCGGCGCAGTGTTGCTCCCGTAGTAGGGAAAAGCAGGAGAGGGGTGCACAGGAGCTGCGCTCTCTCCAGTACGTACTGATGCTATAATCAAGGGTCTCTCTACCCTGGTACGTGCTTCGGCTGTGGCCGTTAACCTACCCATCTTACCAGGAGCAACTGAAGGGCATACAGTGGCCGCTCCTTCCCCGCCAGGTACAATGGCCATCGGCACGGTGTTGCTCCCTTAGTAGGGAAAAGCTGCACGTACTGTAGCCAAGGGCCTCTCTACCCTGGTACGTACTTTGGCCATAGCCAGGAGCTGATCTTCCCATCGAGAAGCAACCGAAGGGCGTACAGTGGCCGCTCCTTGCCAGCCACGTACAGTGGCCGTTGGCGCGGTGTTGCTCCCATAGGACAGAACAGCAGGAGAAGGATGCACAGAGGCAACTCTCTCTCCAGTGTGTACTAAGGCCGTAGCCGAGGGTCTCACTACCCTGGTACACTCTTTAGGCCGTAGCCTTGGGCATGCTGCCCTTGAGGGTGTAACAATAGCCGTCAACATGGTGTTACCTGGGACTGAATCTTGTTCAGTCCCACCCCAATTCTGGCGATGGTTGTCCCGCCCGCAAGGTCATTGGCTTTTTCCGGTCACCTTGTGTTAGGGTAGTTGCGGGGAAAAGGGACTCAGGACAGTAGTGTCCCGGTGACCCTCTTGACCTGGGTCACTAGCCCCACCGCTGTGTCCTCCTGGGGTGGTGGTGTGGTAGCGGCCCGGTGGTGAGGTGGGGGGTGGCGGGGTGGGTGGTCCGGCGGCGGGTATTTTAGAGAGGAGGGAGGGGAGAGGGAGGGAGGACGATGGGGTAGGGAGGGAGGGAGGAGAAAGAGTTGGTGATCAGAGAAGAGCTGGGAAGGAAGAGAAGATGTGAGAGGAGAGGGGAGAAGTGCGAGAGAAGAGAGGAAGAATGAATATACGATGAAAGAGCAAGAAAAAGAGGTATGGAAGTGGATGGAGGAAGAGGTTGCGGGGAATAATAGCACGAGAGAGAGAGAGAGAGTAGAGTTGCCATATACGTCCGGATTTTCCTGGACAGGTCCTGCATTTAGGTGTCAAAATCTTCGTCCGGGTGGAATTTTAAAAATTCTCCCAAAGTCCGGAACTTCAACTTTCACCACTTTTTCGCAAAAGATTTAATATACCATTAAACTCTGTAATGACGAGAGAGAGAGAGAGAGCAGTTGTTTCTTCAGCTGGTAAGTGTTGCCAACCTGGCTGGTTTAGTACTAGCAGCCAGCTAAAATGTCCTGCCTTTTCCTCTTGTTCAGCCACAAGCTTTTTTTCCCTCCATACTTATTGCTGTTATAGCCATAAAGTAAATGGTTATTCCACACAATTACTAACTTAATTTTCATTTTCACACTGTAGCATTTGTTATTCTTATGATCTTATCCTGCATCTAAGGCGCTTTAGCATTTTTCAGTCATAAACTAGCCAGTTCTGTACTTTGCCTGTTGTCCATTATATTGTAAAAAAAATTGAAGATTGTGGTACAGTACACCAGTACTGGCATATATTATATATAGATAGATAGATAGATAGATATAGATAGATAGAGACAGACAGATATATATAGATATATGTCAAGGTTTCATAACGCCAAAGGCTCAAAGTGTGTTGGGAGGCGGGGGGGAGGGAGACATGGGTTTCAGCGGAAGCGTCCTGTATTTTGACTGTTCAAATATGGCAACCCTATGAGAGAGAGAGAGAAAAAAAAAAAAAAAGAGGTGGAGAGGTCACGTGACAGGAAAAGAAGCATCCAGAACTCCCTCAGGTACTTTCTTGCATCACCTCATATTTGATTACCCTTTCCTGTCATTTACTTATTTAATCTTCTCAGTCATTATTTACGTCTGCAAAAACAAATTAAAGCTAATTTCCAGTCTCTAGTATATTTTTAATTAGCCCACATTTAAAAGATCCCTGCATAAATATCAATAAGAGCCATTTTTAAAGACCACGGCGTACCTGAGATTTACCCCTGGGCAGCCAATCACGAAGAAGGTGGGCAGGGCTGAGTTATAACAGCGCCCCGCTCACCCCCCAGGAGACAACAGCCTTTGGTGGTGTGTGTTGTTGTGCTGTTTCCCTTCATACAACAGCCTTTGGTGGTGTGTGTTGTTGTTCTGTTTCCCTTCATACAACAGCCTTTGGTGGTGTGTGTTGTTGTTCTGTTTCCCTTCATACAACAACCTTTGGTGGTGTGTGTTATTGTTCTGTTTCCCTTCATACAACAACCTTTGGTGGTGTGTGCTGTTGTGCTGTTTCCCTTCATACAACAGCCTTTGGTGCTGTGTGTTGTTGTGCAGTTTCCCTTCATACAACAGCCTTTGGTGGTGTGTGTTGCTGTGCTGTTTCCCTTCATACAACAGCCTTTGGTGGTGTGAGTTTAAAATGCAGTATGTCACTGAGGGCAACTCAGCACTCCCAGAAGGAGCCCACCGAGGAGAATATACATCGTGCCTGGACAACAAGGACATAAGTCTGCCAGGGCCGTGCACTCCTATGACCCGAAGCTAGCCCGTCGCCACCATAGCAACCACCAACAACCATGGGGTGGAGCTGTTACTCCAGCTCCAGTCAGCACCCCTGAGACAGCCGGTAGCCACTCAACCCTCCTACAGGAGACGGCAAGCAGCTGCACTGAAGGCAAACAGGAGACAGCCTATAGCCACTCCTGCCTTCGTCAGGAGATGGCCAGAAGCCACTCTGAAGGTGCCCCTAACAAGACGGCCTGTAGCCGCTTGACCCTCCTACAGGAGACGGCCTGCAGTCGCCCCAGAGGTAACCAGGAGACAGCCAGTCCAGTGTAATGCTAGGTGTTTTAGGGTCAGCTTCCCGTCCCTCTAACGCCTAGCATGCAGCTGGGTTCTCTTTCTAGACCGGAGCTTAGACAAATAGGAGAGAGGCAGGACACAAAAACTCAAGGCAACAACCGTACATATGTATTACTAAATTCTACAGTGGAACGGGTAGATGTCACAAATACAGATATACTGGACATTTATAATTCTTAGGCCTAGATATGGTTGTTAGTATCGCGCAGGATACTACTCAGGTCAAGGTCAGGTAAGGTGAATAGCACTTAGGGCAGAGGGGTTATGCACTATGGTTGCAGGAAGTCCATGTTCTATATATTGGTGGAATTGGTGGCACTATTTCACTGTGGGTAATTATTACTTTAACACTGGGGCCTGCGTATGATCTTAGTGTGATGCGGTGTTACTATTTGGTAGTGTGTTCACTGCGCTAGACCTGTATTTCACTGCCCTGCCGTGTTCACTGTTTCACTGTTACCTTGCTTATTCCATCACTCTTGTATATTGTCACTGATGCTTTTCTCACTGACTTCCTTTATACTGTTAATTCACTGTTCTGCCTTTGCTTCACTATGTCATGGACACTGTGCTTTCACTGTCACTCCTTTCTTGTCTGATCGTCGTGGCAGTCAGGTACAAGGGCAGTGGAGGTGACTCAGCCTCACTACTGACGGGGCTGGGTTCCGCTGGGGGCCTCTGTGTTCAGGGGCCACGGGATCACGTGTAGGGGCATCCTCTCTCATCCAGGTCTGTTGGCGGTGAAGAGTCCCATGCTTTCAGGGCTTGGGAGGGGAGTCTGGCACTCGGGGCTGGGGCTGAATAGCTGCCTGGACTTCTCGCTCAGGCGCCTGATGGAGGACGAAGATCTCCGGCGTCTGAGTGTAGGAAGGTCCCGCCCAGGGGTCCTGGGGGAGGTCTGGAGGTCCCAAGGGCCGCAGTCCCTGGTGTTCGGGGATGCCGTCAGGAGGGGGTTGTGGCATCGGCCTACATTGGAGCCCGTCAGACGAGTCCTCTCAGGATCTGGTTGCAGGGAGAAGAGCCCAGTGGTAGTCACCAGGCTTCTCCAGTACTCCTCCAGGCTGGGGGCTCCCTCTGGGTCGAAGGTTCGTGGGCAGGAGTCAGCACCTGATGGAGGAGCGGCTACCGGCCGTCTTCTACCATAGGGCCCGGCTACTGGCCATGGCCTTCTAGGGGCGCGGCTACCAGCTGTCACCAAGGCCCAGCTACTGGCCATGGCCTGGGGGAGGGAGCGACTACAGGCCGACTCAGGGGCACCTTCAGAGCAGCTACTGGCCATCTCCTGACGAAGGTGGGAGCGGCTACCAGCCGTCTCCTGACAAAGGCGGGAGCGGCTACCAGCCGTCTCCTGGTTACCTCCGGAGTGGCTGCAGGCTGTCTCCTGTAGGAAGGTCAAGCGGCTACAGGCCGTCTCATTAGGGGCACCTTCAGAGCGGCTTCTGGCAGTCTCCTGATGAAGGCGAGAATGGCTACAGGCCGTCTCCTGTTTGCCTCCAGAGCGGCTGCAGGCCATCTCCTGTAGGAGGGTTGAGTGGCTACCGGCCGCCTCAGGGGTGCTGACTGGAGCTGGAGTAACAGCTCCACCCCGTGGTTGTTGGTGATCAGTTCGACCGGAAGGTAGTCTCGTATTTCTGCTATGGTGGCGGCGGGCAAGCTCTGGGTCATAGGGGCGCGCGGCCCGGGCAGACTTATGTCCTTGTCGCCCAGAGTCCAGGCACACTGTATATGCTCCTCAGTGGACTGCTTCTGGGAGTGTTGAGTTGCCCTCAGTGACATTATGCTGCATTTTAGTGTTGTGCTATTTCCCTTCATACAACAGCCTTCGGTGGTGTGTAGTTGTGCTGTTTCCCTTCATACATTTCTCCCTTCTGCGGTCATCCTCGGGCTAGCGGCATCACAATATAAGGTACAGTGAGGGATAAAAGTTCTGTCATGAAATTTGGTGAAAACTTAAGGTGACAGGCGAACTATGTGGTATATTCCGCAGTCCGTCAAACGGACGGTTGGTAGCAGTGACTCGAGTTGCCATCTGGTCCATATATTTATTAATTTTTGAGATAAGACCAATCCATTAAGACGGTTGGACAGCCACGATTAGGCTGTTAGTATGATATGCTTCACCGTCACTTTCCTCGCATTTGCTCTCATGTTTGCATAGTTGGTTTTCCGACAGATATATGTTTTATATCTTTTTCCTCTATGTGATATAGGGAAAGGCAGTGATGGTTTGAACAATGGGATGGTTCGGACCTGTTGTGGGGATGTGTTTTGTATTTTTAGTATTCAATAACCAAGATGAAGCATCAAGTATAACACTCATTAGAGCCAAGACTGGGGACTTCACTATGGGATCAATAAATGCTAGACTGCTTACAGTACTTCTTCAACGAATATTATTGTAAAAAATGGCCGAATCATCACCGCTTTCCCCTATTATTTAGCTACTCCCTATATTAGTCTATTATCCATCATGTGCTTTGCATTTCTTTATAGTGGCCACTAGACTATTTTGTTTGTTGTTATTATTATTATTATTATTATTATCATTATTATTATCATTAATATTATAATTTTTACTATTATTATTATTATTTAAGAACTTCAGCACAGAACAAGCCATTCTACCAGCGTAACGAAAACGTAAATGGGATAAATGAAACCTAGGTTATTCCATTACCATATTATGGCTGAAATATAACCATCGCCACACTTAATTGACTACGACAATTACTAACTACCACACTTATTGACTACCACACAAAACACATGACCATCACCATACCAACTCATACTGTATAGTCACTCCATCACGAAGAAAATCAAACTCATCGTATAACTGCATCATGCTAATATTTAGTGTACCTCCCGTTCGCTCCAATTACGTCCCTGAGTCTTCGTTGCATCGATTCAATATGCCGTTGAGTAACGTCCGGGTCTAAGCGAAGGCTTTCCCATAACTCCATTACATTGGCGAACAATTCTCTCCGCGATCTGCCTTCGTATCCAAGCCACCTTTTGCTGACATAGGCCCACAGGTTCTCAATTGGATTGAGGTCTGGTGATTTTGCAGGCCAGTCAATGAGTGTCACCTCAGGGTGTGTCACAAACCAGTCCCTCACAGTCCGTGCAGTGTGGATAGGACTGTTATTTTGAGCCAAATGAATGTGAAATCTTTCTCCATCCGCCAATACCGCTCTCGTAGATGGTATTAGCACATGTTGTAGGATGTCAACATATGCCTCAGCTGTGAGACGACACTCTATCACTGCCAGTTGCCCTAGACAGCCCCACGACATCCAACCCCAGACACCGCTTGTGATGCGCCCACTCCTCGTTGATGCAACAACAGTGTGGTCGTCATATCTGCATAGAAAATACATTGGTTATTAGCTAGACTATTATTATTCAATACTCGGTCTCACTAATGTTATCCTTTTAACACCTATCGCAAATGATGAATAACCCCTGACGGAATTTATGTTCGGAAAACATAAACATTAATGGTATACTCTAGAACACTCTCGCTTCTCCTATCTTTACTCTTCACAATGATTTAACATCCAACTTACAAAATGTGTTCATGCATCTTGAACGAAGTGGGAAATGATTCTGGCTAACTCCTATTACTTTGTTTTCCAGGGAAGGGGCGATAGCGGGCATCTGACCTTTAGCCCTCTCCTTTTTGTATGAAAAAAAAAAATATCTATCTATCTATCTATAGCCCGAAGCCCTAATCCCGCAAAGGGTGGCCGCAGACAAAACGCCTCCAAGTCACTCTGTCACCCACCATTTGACTACCCTCCCCCAAACTCACCCCCCCCTCCCTCATATACCTCTCAACTCAATCCCTCCACCTCATCCTCGGTCTACCCATCCCTCTCCCTCTCTCCACCTCACCTACATACACCCTCTTAGTCAGTCTTTCTTTCTCCATTCTCTCCACATGTCCAAACCACCTCAGTGTATTTCTCCTAATCTCTTCAACCACATCCACATCTACCCCACAACGTTCCTTCACGTCTTCATTCGTCAACCTGTCCCTCCACATCACTCCACATGCTCCTCTCAAGTAACTCATTTCCATTGCTCTCACTCTTAATATATATATATATATATATATATATATATATATATATATATATATATATATATATATATATATATATATATTGTTACGGAACAGAGAAAGATTCGTAATGTACACTTTAAGTGAGAATACTAAAAATCACTACTGTCCCGTAAAGTTCCAGGTTCAAAACAAAGAGTTAGGTAAAATTACAAGTTAAAGTTTAATGCTCAAACTAACAACAAAACATTCAGGACTCATAAGGATAATGTAATGGCAAAAAACAGGTTAAATATATGGTTAACTGCAATAGCCTCTATTAACACAAAATTAGCATGAGTAAAATTATCTAAGTCAGCCCTGTTAAAATGAGATACCAGATAATACTCAGTGAATGCAAGATATATTATTACAGATACAAAATATTATTAATGATGACTGACATAAAGAACCTTACATGAATTACAAAAACTTTACTAGGCCTAAGAATCAACCTTACGCTACACAGTACAAGAAAAAATGCAGCAACAGTTTTACTCAAATTACACACAGCTGCTAGATGGCTGGAGACTTCCCGAGCACTCACAATAATAATAACTGTACAGGGGAGGACAGAGATCTGAACAAAATGAGGAGCAGATCTAAGTGGCAATTAATGTAGAGACTGAGCTCATTATATAGGGGCCGGCAGAGCTTGATACAACTTGAAAGAAGGACGCGCAAATGAAGCCATGGGGACAAAGAGTTGACAATCCCGCTCTGAACAACAGAAAGGACGACTTACTCTACTATAACGGTAGAAGGGTGGACTGAGGTAGAACACGCTCGTGATCAAACATGCAGCATACTGTGCGTTAAAAATTACACAAAGGATGATGAAATCATAGGCTATGTAACACCTCCCCACAAAGAAAAAAGAAATTTACAAAGGAAATTTCTTATTACTCTAAAACAATCTGTCTAAAGTCTAGATAAGCAATCTGCAATAACACTTTCTTTCCCCTTGACATGTTGTATGTCTAATGAATACTCCTGAAGAAGTAGACTCCATCTTGTCAATCTCTGATTTTTATCTTTAAACTTACTAAGGAATTTCAGTGGGTTATGATCGGTATAAATGACTATGGGGTCAAAACCAGAACACAAATAAAATGAAAAATGCTGTAAACCCAAAATCAAGGCCAAAAGCTCTTTCTCAATAGTTAAATAGTTCTTTGGAGGTGGAGTGAACTTCTTACTGTAATAAGATACAGGATGTTCAATACCCTGATCATCCTCTTGCAGCAAAACAGCCCCAGCTCCTGTATCACTTGCATCAAAAGACATCTTAAAAGGCTTAGCAAAATTTGGAGTAGCGAGCACTGGCTAACTTAATAGGATAGCTTTAAGTTTGCTGAAAGAGGATTCACAGATATCGGTCCAGACAAATTTAACTCCCTTTTTCAGTAGGTCTGTAAGTGGTGATACAAGAATAGAAAAGTTAAGAACAAATCTCCTGTAATAACCTACCATTCCCAAAAATCTTTGTAGCTCTTTCCTACTTTTAGGTCTGGGAAGATCACTTATAACCTGAACCTTAGCTCCTGGTGGTGCAACATGTCCATCACCAATTATGTACCCAAGGTACTGAACTTTAGCTTGACCAAACTCACACTTTGATAAATTAGCTACAAGATTAGCCTGAACCAAACGCTCAAGAAATTTACTGACATGGCATAGGTGATCTTTCCAGTTGTCACTGAAGATTAATACATCATCAATATAAACAACACACCCTGCCAAACCCTCTGTTACAACATTCATGAGCTTCTGAAAAGTGGCTGGTGCATTCTTCATACCATATGGCATTACGGAACATGCAAAAGTCTTTCCTAGTGTTACAAAACATGAGATCTCCCTAGCACGTTCAGTCATAGGTACTTGCCAGTATCCCTTTAACAAATCAAACTTACTTATGTACCTAGCCTTTCCGATCTTGTCTATGCAATCTTCCACACGAGGGAGAGGGTGTCTGTTTTGGTTATCTGATTAACGCGTCTGTAGTCAATGCAAAGCCGCTGTGACCCACCTGGCTTAGGGACTAGAGTGACAGGAGAACTCCACTCGCTCTGACAGGGCTCAATCATCTTGTGGTCCAGCAGGTAGCCAAGCTCCTTCTGGATGAGAGGAATTTTCACTGGGTTCACACGGTAAGGAGGCAATTTAATTGGCTTTGCGTCTCCAACATCGACATCATGCATCAACACAGTGGTTCTTCCTGGAGTGGCACGGAACACTTGCGGGTACTCCTGCAGTAATGCCGAAAACTCCTGCCTTTCCTTGGGAGGTAGATGAGAAAGCTTAGTCTGGAGATCATTCATGATATCAGGATTCTTCCCCAAACTATCACTCAGGCTCATGCTGCATGGGAGAACTTCACTTGCAGACTCGGGTGGAACAGCTACAGTGTAGACTGGATTATTTTCGTCCCGCCTGTGATATAACTTTAGCATGTTGATGTGACATAGTTGCTTGTTCTTTCTACGATCTGGTGTGGCGATGACAGTTGACATCACTGAGTTTCTTCTCCACGAAATAAGGACCACTAAACTTGGCTTGAAGAGGTTGCCCATGCACTGGTAGCAGAATCAAAACCTGATCTCCTGGCTGAAAGTGGCGTAACCTGGACTTCTTATCATACCAAGTCTTCATCTTCTCCTGTGCAGCTCCTAAATTCTCTCTCACCAGCTGTAAAGCAGTGGACAGCCGTTCTTTGAACTTCATCACATACTCCAGCAGGTTGACGTCATCTTCCTCCGACAGCGAGCATTCCTTGAGTAACCTAAGGGGTCCTCTTACTTCATGGCCAAACAGTTGTTCAAAAGGTGAGAAGCCCAGTGATTCATTTGGAGATTCTCTTGCGGCAAATACAACAAATGGAAGACCTTTATCCCAGTCTTTCTGATGTTCCAAATAGTATTTCTTGAGCATCGATTTGAGTGTTTGATAATATCTCTCCAACGCTCCTTGGGTTTGGGGATGGTAAGCTGAAGACGTGATCTGGGTGATGCCCAACTCTTTCAGAGACTGCTTGAAAACATTTGATATGAAATTACTTCCCCGGTCGGACTGTACCTCCTTGGGCAGACCAAACTTTGTGAAGAACCCTAGCATTTCCTTAACCACGTTCTTTACTGAGATATTTCTAAGTGGAATGGCTTCAGGATAACGAGTAGCCATATCAATCAGGGTCAACACATAAGAAAATCCTGAAAGTCTTAGGAAGAGGGCCCACAATATCCACCAACACACGGGTGAAAGGCGCCTCAAAAGGAGGAATGGGAACTAGAGGTGCAACCTTTTCGGTCTGATTACTCTTCCCCACAACTTGACAGGTGTGACAAGACTTACAATACCAGGAAACATCCCTGAAGATACCTGGCCAGTAGAAGTGTTTCAAAATGCGTGCCAGTCTTCCTCACTCCAAGGTGTCCTGCCAAACTGGAATCATGAGCCACTCTAATGATATCCTGCCTACAAACACGAGGGATGACAACTTGCTGTACAACCTCCCATTCACAGTCGGCTGATGCTGTTGGGGGTCTCCACTTCCTCATAAGTACTCCTGACTTTACATAATAACAAGTAGAAGCACCAGCTGACTCTTCCTCACTGCAAGCAGAGTTAGCTAGACCTTTCAACTCAGGGTCAGCAACCTGCAACTCAACCAACTCTTGACGAGACAAATTATCAACACTACGGGGTACTGCCTCATCTGGTGAGTGGTCCAAATTAGCAAGAAAAGTGTCAGCTAGGATAACATCATCATCATCATTATCCTCTAAATCACCAGTAACTTTAGACTTAGCCCTAGTGACAGCACATGCAGGGAACACATCAGGGACATCGCAATCCCTGGTCGCAGCCACTGGCTCACTAGACAACTGAGGAGCTGGACACACTTGACTTCCACCAATATCATTTCCAAGTAAGAAAGTTACACCTGACATTGGGAGTGTCTCAACCAACCCAACCATAACGGAACCATTAACAAAACCAGACTCTAAATTCACTCTGCACAGAGGGACAGAGAAGTAATTATTCCCTACACCTTGTAAGATTACAGTTTCATCAGAGGAATTAACATTAGAGCCTAGAACACTGGTCAGCATAAGGGATTGGCAAGCACCTGTGTCACGATATATTTTAACTGATTTCCTGTCATTACTGTCCAGAGGACTGACAAAACCATCAGACAGAAAATTAGCACATGAACTCTTGAGAGTGTCACCCACGTTACTGCTGAAAAGAGGAGCTCCATCATGAGAATTTAAGTTACCCCTCAAAGCAGGTTCAGTTAACTCAGTTAAAGAATTCTGGGAACTCTCAAGAGTGGACACTAGACCAATGAACTGAATATTTAAAGTCTCCTTTTTGTTCACATCACGCTGTCTCCTGAAACATTTCTCCGTAGTATGACCAAGCTTACTACAATAAGTACATTTACTTTTCTGAAATCTAGAGGTGAAGCTGGTATTTACTTCCTGAGAAACATCATCTTTATTCTCTTTCCTGTTACCTGTACTCTGAGTAGAGGCAACGTACTTACTCTCAGCTTTCCCTTTTTCTTTAGAATATCTCTTGTGAATGAGAACATATTCATCAGCTAAAACTGCAGCATCAGACAAATTATCTATTCTTTTCTCATCAAGATATAGGCTTACATCTTTATAAATACACCTCTTGAAGTCCTCCAGCAAAATCATCTGCTTAAATTTACCAAAATCGGAATCCACATTCTTAGAATTTAACCACTGCTCTAACAGATCTTCTTTGATTTTTGCATACTCAACATGGGATTGCTTATCTTGCTTGTAAGTTTTCCTAAATTTTACTCTATAATCTTCAGGAACAAGCTCATAGGCCTTAAGAATCAAGCTCTTAACTACATCATAATTATCAGATTGATCCTGAGGCAAAGATGCATAGTTACTTGAGCTTTACCGGTGAGAACAGTTTGAAGGAGTACTGGCCAATACTCCTTGGGCGAATTAAAACCTGTAGCTACCCTCTCAAACAACTGAAAATACTTTGTTAAATCAGATTCATTAAAAGGAGGGACAAGTTTAACATTTTTAGCCACATCAAAATCATCAGAGCTAGATGATCCAGTTCCACCTTGTTTCATGCGATACTCATGGTCTGACTGAATCCTAGCAAGTTCAACTTGTGCCTCAGCCTCCTTAGCATGAGACTCCGCCTCCTTAGCCTGAGCCTCCTGCAGGGCTAGCTGTAACTTAGCTAATTCAATCTGCGTTTGCTCATTTGGAGGAGTTACATTAAACAAGCTTTCATTAATCATATCAACAATTTGATCTTTAGAATGATGAGAGCGAACAGCAATTCCCAATTGTTGAGCAACAAGCTTAAGTTCATTCTTTGTTCTGTTTTCTACATCACACACTGTTTGCACATTTGACAAAAAATCTTTGGCTTCATCAAGTGTAGCAATAGTAGACATCATGATTAAATCACAGTCACAAAATATCAAGCAATATCCTTATGATAATATCCTGAATATCCTGATATGAGGTCGCCAAATTTATGTTACGGAACAGAGAAAGATAATGTACACTTTAAGTGAGAATACTAAAAATCACTACTGTCCCGTAAAGTTCCAGGTTCAAAACAAAGAGTTAGGTAAAATTACAAGTTAAAGTTTAATGCTCAAACTAACAACAAAACATTCAGGACTCATAAGGATAATGTAATGGCAAAAAACAGGTTAAATATATGGTTAACTGCAATAGCCTCTATTAACACAAAATTAGCATGAGTAAATTTATCTAAGTCAGCCCTGTTAAAATGAGATACCAGATAATACTCAGTGAATGCCAGATATATTATTACAGATACAAAATATTATTAATGATGACTGACATAAAGAACCTTACATGAATTACAAAAACCTTACTAGGCCTAAGAATCAACCTTACGCTACACAGTACAAGAAAAAATGCAACAACAGTTATACTCAAATTACACACAGCTGCTAGATGCCTGGAGACTTCCCGAGCACTCACAATAATAATAACTGTACAGGGGAGGACAGAGATGTGAACAAAATGAGGAGCAGATCTAAGTGGCAATTAATGTAGAGACTGAGCTCATTATATAGGGGCCGGCAGAGCTTGATACAACTTGTAAGAAGGACGCGCAAATGAAGCCATGGGGACAAAGAGTTGACAATCCCGCTCTGAACAACAGAAAGGACGACTTACTCTACTATAACGGTAGAAGGGTGGACTGAGGTAGAACACGCTCGTGATCAAACATGCAGCATACTGTGCGTTAAAAATTACACAAAGGATGATGAAATCATAGGCTATGTAACAATATATATATATATATATATATATATATATATATATATATATATATATATATATATATAGTTTCTCTGTCACCATATATATATATATATATATATATATATATATATATATATATATATATAAACGGACACCACACATATTGGTTTTTCATAAAATGATAAGTTACCACTCATTTGAGCCATACTGTATCAAATAACCGTAGCTTTTAACGTAATGCCTAAAATATGGATTTGTGGTAAATAAATAATAAAAGCTGCAGATTTCAATGTTGTCTTAGCAACACTGATAAAAGGGCTGACAACAGATTACCCGCCTAATAAGACAACATATTTACAGTACTTTATTCAGTGATTAAGGTAAATTATGCATTTAATGACGACGGACAAACCTGCAAAGACTGACAATGCTTACAAATGTTTGCTCTAACCATGCACTAACTTACCATGTGTTACGTCTGCCCCAAACACGTTGTGGTCGTAAGCTCTATGAGGAAAACACTTTCTCGTCAGAAAATACAACACTCCTCCAAAATTCCAGTGGCATCTCAACATATCGTCTTGCAAAGGCTAATCGTTCCTCTGTATCTTTCCATCAAGGCAGATTTTACGGCTGGGACTCGAGCTAATAATCCAGATGCCCAAAGTCTTCACCGAACAGTTCGTGCACAACATTCTAGCTGTAAATGGTTCTGTGCTGTGTAAACAGCGCGCATAGGGTCCGCTTCCATTGTTGCAACTATTTTTTGGTCCTGATGCCGCGTGGTCACACAAGGGCGACCTTAATGAGGGCGATTCTCCGTTGTGTCTTCGTCCCAAAATCGCCGAATCCAACTCTCTACCGTTTGTCTGCTTACACCAAATGTTTGTGTGATGTGGTCAGGCTCCTCTCCCTCTAAGTAAAGGGAGATCATACCACCTCTCATCTTCTTGGTAGTTGGATGGCTGATGCTTGCCCTCTGCATAAACGGAGGATTTTCGTAGGTCTATCTGTGTTTGGTATGAAAGTAAGCCGAAATTACATGTTATTCGCTGCGGTCTTACCGATTATGGTTTGTATCCAATCTCCAACAAAGCCCCGGGATTCATAGCAACCCTTGTCGGAGCAGCAGCATACGAAGCTTAATAGATTCAGGTCTGCCAACCACGAGGTTATAACTATGGTAGAGCTTTCATAATGATTCACGAGTTTCATTTCGTCTTCGGTCACAACCGCGACAAGACTATTGTCCTTCACTGTACACTCACGATCACTAATTTCCGCCCAAGGGTGCCCCCTTCGTACCCCTATATACTCCGGGATGACGGGAGGGCGGGGGGGGGAGGACGAAACGAGTTCCACCCGCCTCTACCCCCAGCTCCCAACCCTCCCCCATACCCCTACCCCTCCCAACCCCCCCACTCGTCATTCTTAACTGGTAGTTGCATCTCAAGTAACCTCATATTTTACACTCATAGTCACATTACTAATACACAAACAAAACACTAGGATACATAAAAAGTATGTAATGTAACCATGAACACGATACAGCAAGAAATTGATGCATTATAACATTGACTATCTATCTATATACCTAGGCTGCATCCCCCAAAGAAAGGGCAGTAGCCGAGACACGACGACACACTCCCAAATTATTCATCCACACAGACACACACACACATATTTATTCGCATTTTAGCCCCAAAGGGAGAAGGGACAGATCCTCACCACACCACACCGCACAAGGGTCAACTGTGCAATCCAATCAGCGACATCCGCAGCAGGGCCCGACAGCAGATCTGGTTTACCCCTGCCACATCATAATGGACCCATCCCATTACCTGCACCTGACCTGATCAGCTGATCAGACCAAATGAGGGAGAAAATCCCTTCAGGGCTGCGTCACCATTTCTTCAGTCACGGTTTCTCTCCAGTCATTCCTATCATGAGCAGCCACTCTTCCTTGCTCAACAAACATCCCTCTCACATCCAATGCTCTTAACAATGTCCATCCATCCCATTCGTGGTCTTCTTCTCAGCTATATACCTCTCTAATCCAATCCAGTTTTCTTTTTCACCAGTCACTCATCATCCATTCTCTCCATATGCCCAAACCATCACAACACCCTCTGCTCAATTCGATCAGCCATCTCCCGCACAACTCCAGTTCTCCTTCGCACTTCATCATTTCTCACTCGATCCATACGCGTCACTCCACACATACTTCTCAGACACCTCATCTCCATTACATTCAAACTTTTCCTCTCTGCTACAACCATAATTTTTCAGCCCCATATAACGCAGTTGGTACCACAGCACCCTCATACAGCCTTCACTCTACATCCATTATAAGCAAACGACATCTAAACACTTTTTCATTCCTCCCAGCACCTTTCCTGCTTCATTCATTATAAACACTTTTGCATCTATTCTTCCATCCAGAGCAACATGTGACCCTGAATACTTAAAACACTCTACCTTCTCAAGCAACTCACCATTCAAAACAACATTCATCCTCCTACCATCTACCAACCTCGTACACTTCATCACTTTACTCTTATTCTCGTTTACTCTCAATATCCTCCTTTCACACCCTTCCAAACTCCTCTACCAACTTTCTCAATCTCTCCTCTGAATCAGCTACCAGTGCAGTATCATCTGCAAACAGTAGCTGCTTCAGATTCCACTCTATACCATCAGCATTCACCAGATTCAGACCTCCACCTAACATTCTTGCATTCACCTCCATTACAACACCATCCATATAAATAAAAATCAACCAAGGCGACATCACACATCCCCGCCTCAGCCCCACTCTCACAGGGACTCCAATCACTCACAGTATTTCCCACTCTTACACACGCTCTGCTATTTATATAAAAACTTTTCACTCCTTTTAGCAACCTATCATCAAGTCCATACAGTCTTAAAACAGTCCACAAGGCCTCCCTATCAATTCTATCATATGCTTTCTCTAAACCCATGAACGCCCTAAACACATCCTTACCTTTCGCTAAATACTTTTCACACACCTGTCTCACAGCAAACACCCGATTGACGCATCCCCTCCATCTCCTAAAACCACATTGCTCTTCACCAGTCACTCCCTCTGTACTCTCTCTAACTCTTTTATTTAATACTCTGCCATTCACCTTACCTACAACACTCAACAGACTTATACCCCTAAAGCTAGTACATTCATACTTATCACCCTTACATTTATACAAAGGGACCACACAAGCACTTGCCCAGTCAACTGGCACCACACCTCTCACAAACACACCTTCAAGAATCTTACTAACCAGTCAATAATAATCGCTCCACCACCTTTCAGGCATGCCACAGCACACTCATCCATATCTGCAGCTTTCTCTGTTTTCATCTCCTTTACTGTCTCCTGCACTTCCATCATCGTGATCAAAGAATCATTCAACTCTCCCAACACATTTATTCCTTGCACCCTTCCATCTGCCACAATCTCAGCCTCCCTTTTCTCCTCTACATTTAACAATCTTTCAAAATACTCCACCTATCTCTTCCTTACTGCATCCATCTCAGTTAACATTCTTCCATCCTCTGCTTTTACTCTCTTTTCTATCCCAGACTCTCCTTTCCGCACCTTTTTCATCTCCTACCAAAACATTTGTTATTCTCTTGAATAAGTCAACCGCCTACCCTACCTCTCATCTGCTGCCACTTTAGCATCACACACAGTCCTTCTCGCCCAATTCCCCTTTTCCTTGTTATCTTTCATATGACACCTCATGCTTCCTCTGCAGCCACACTTCATTTGCGTCTCTTCTCAGCCACAGCCATACGTACTCCCTCGTACCACCATTCACTTCCCTTTCTTACACAACCACCCACTCACCTCACACCACACACCTCTTCCGCATGCCCCATCACAGCACACTCGCCTCACACCACACACTTCTTTTGCATGCCCCATCACAGCACTCTTAGACAACTGCCATTCCTCCTCCACACTGCCATTTTCCTGATCTTTCACTGCGTTCCACTCATCTTTCAATTTCTCCTGATACTCTCTCATTTTCTCTCTTTCATCCAACTCACACACTTTCAAAACCTCTCTGCCACACCTAACTCTCCTAGCTCTCACCTATCTCTTACCCATTCTCAACTTTCCCTCCACCAGGTAGTGGTCAGACATACCTCCACCCTTCCCTCTCAAAACTCTCACATCCAATAATCTCCCTCTTACATTCCTGGACACAACCACATAGTCCATCATTGCTCTGTCAACAACCCTTTCATCCTCCTGTCTCACCCATGTATACTTATTAATATCTTTCTTCTCGAAAAATGTATTTCCAATCGCTATCGCTCTCTCAAGACACAGTCCTATCATTCGTTCCCCATTTTCATTTTTTTCCAGGCACATCATGCATTCCAACTACACCTTCAACTGCTACATTTCCCTTTCTAGCATTCAGATCTCCCATCATTACCACATTCACATTCGCTCCAAAACTCTGCAGAAACTCTTCATCATTCCAGAAAGACCCTCTCTTCTGCATCCCATTCACTACCGGGCCCATATGCACTCACAAATACCCACAACTCACATTCAAATATCACTCTCATCCACATCACTCTTGATGACACCCCATTCGATTCAGTCACACTCTGCTGCACTTCCTGGCTCACTAACAAGGACACACCTTCTCTCGCCCTTCCTCTATCAGCGCCTGACAATCTTCCATTCACACTTCCAAATTTAGACTCACCTTTCCCTTTCTTCTTTGTTTCACTCAAAGGTAACACATCCAACTTTCTTCCCACAATCATTCTCCCAATCTCTTCCCTTTTAGCCTCAATCGTACTACATCTAGGCACATTCATAGACCCAATCTTCAGGTTACGGGGATAACTGAGTCCCCCCATCCCTTTCTATTCCCTGTCTCATTGTAGGAATAAACAACAGAGGATGGGGTCCCTAGTCACTTCACCCCGCCCCTTTCAGTCACCTTTTACGACGCGCGGGGAATACGTTGGCAGCATGCTTCCTAACACAGTCTGTCCGCAGAGTAGTAGTACCACCCCATAGTGCGGCAAGATTGTGTCCCTCCCGCCACAGACGGGGAGGAACACTAAAACAATACCGTCATCAACGGCAATCCCAGGCCTAATGCGTTGGGTGCTTGCGTGCGTGCCTGTGTGTGTGTGTGTGTGTGTGTGTGTGTGTGTGTGTGTGTGTGTGTGTGTGTGTGTGTGTGTGTGTGTGTGTGTGTGTGTGTGTGTGTGTGTGTGTGTGTGTGTGAGTTTGCAAAGCAGTGCACCCAACATATGAGGCCTGATGTGGCCGTTGTTAACGTTTCTGTTTTACTGTCAACGTCATAGTGCATTAATTTCCTGCTGCATTGTGTTCATATTACTGTATATAGTACACTTTTAACATATTCTAGTCTACTATGCTTATATTAGCAGTGGGCCCAAAAGTGTTACGCATGCAATCGGCTTGAGATGTAACTGCCAATTACGAATGATGGGTGGATTGGGGATTTGGTTAGGGGTATGGGGGAGGGCTGGGAGCTTGGGTAGAGGCGGGTGGAGCTTGTTTCGTCCCCCCCTTCCCTCTTCCCTGGGTATGCAGGAGTAGGAAGGGGGCACCCCTGGGTGTACGTTAAGGTGAAAGACTGGACAACATCGCTGGCTGGTAATTAAGAGTGATAGAGGTGGATTAAGATGGTGGGGATTGGTTTTTGTGGTGGTGTGGGCTTGCGGTGTGTGTTTGTGTGCGTGTGTATGACGGTGGCAGGTGGCTTAGGGGTTTACGGGGTGCGTGTGTGTGTATGTGTATGGCGGTGGCAGGTGGGTTGGGGGTTTGCGGGGTGCGTGTGTATGGCGGCGGCAGGTGGCTTGGGGGTTTGCGGGGTGCGTGTGTGCGTGTGTATGGCGGCGGCAGATGGCTTGTCGGGGTTACACTGGTCACCTGAAGTGCTGTTATTTATTTATCTTTATTTATGTAGTTTTATTATATTCTGTGGTGTATTTTCATAGCCAATTTGTTGCAGCTTTGTTGATTTTGTGCAGTTTATGTTGATTTACGATATTGTGTAATTTCAGCATAAGATTTTAACTCTCTCCCTTTGATTACCTATGTATTGGATGCCTATAAGTGTACAGGTAGTTTATTAAGTGTACAGGTAGTTAAGTGTACAGGTAGTTAATTAAGCGTACAGGTACTTAATTAAGTGTGCAGGTAGTTAATTACATGTACAGGTAGTTAATTAAGTGTACAGGTAGTTAATTAAGTGTGCAGGTAGTTAATTACATGTACAGGTAGTAAAGTGTACAGGTAGTTAAGTGTACAGGTAGTTAATTAAGTGTACAGGTAGTTAATTATGTGTACAGGTAGTTAATTAAGTGTACAGGTAGATAATTATGTGTACAGGTAGTTAATTAAGTGTACTGGTAGTTAATTAAGAGTAGATATCAAACCAGGTGAGATAATAGGCTACATAATTAGGGTGATTTCCACAATTATTGGTGTTTCTAAGCACTTATTTCATACTTTTTCTGTACACCCTTCTCACCTTCCTTCTTTTCATCCTTCCTTCCTTCCTTCTCTCCCTCCCACCCATCTGTTATGCCTTTCTTTCTACCTACCTGTACCTCCATTTTGTGTTTCATGATTTCCTTCACTCCTTTCCTTTTTTTTTTTTTTACATCCTTTTCTTCTGTTTACCTTCCATTCCCTTCTTCTTTCATCATTCTCTCTCTCTCTCTCTCTCTCTCTCTCTCTCTCTCTCTCTCTCTCTCTCTCTCTCTCTCTCTCTCTCTCTCTCTCTTCATTCCCTATTTCCTTCAGTTTCATGGCACCTCCATTCCTTCCCTCTCTTCCTTCATTTTCTCCCACCTATTTAGATCCCTCCTTCCTCTGTCTCTCCTTCATTCTCTCCTTCATTCTCTCCCTCCTTCTCTCCTTCATTCTCTCCCTCCTTCCCTCCTTCATTCACTCCCTTGATGCACTTCATTTCCTCTCTCTTTCTCTCCTTCATTTCTTCCCTTTCCATCATTCTCTCTTCCTCGCTTTTTCATTCACTCCCTCCCTTTCCATTCTCTCCCTCCCTCTCTCCTTCATTCTCTCCCTCCAATTCTCCTTCATTCTCTCCCTCCCTCCCTCCATTCTCTCCCTCAATCTCTCCTTCATTCCCTTTCTCCATCACTCCTTCATTCCCTCCCTCCATCTCTCCGTCATTCTCTC
Organism: Coenobita brevimanus; assembly: GCF_032717465.1. Taxonomy (NCBI): domain Eukaryota; kingdom Metazoa; phylum Arthropoda; class Malacostraca; order Decapoda; family Coenobitidae; genus Coenobita; species Coenobita brevimanus. The sequence goes on along the minus strand of NC_137026.1, from coordinate 13,438,648 downwards.
TCTCTCTCCATGTCTCCTTCATTCTCTCCTTCCATCCTTATCTTTCCTTCAGTCTCTCTTTCCATCTCTCCTTCATTCTCTCCGTCCATCTCTCCTTCATTCTCTCCCTCCATCTCTCCTTCATTCTCTCCCTCCATCTCTCCTTCATTCTCTCCCTCCATCTCTCCTTCATTCCCTTCCAACATCTCTCCTTCATTCTCTCCCTTCATCTCTCCTTCATTGTCTCTCTCTCTCTCCTTCATTCTCTCCCTTCATCTCTCCTTCATTGTCTCTCTCTCTCTCTTCTCCTCTGTTCATTCTCTCTCTCCATCATTCTCTTCCTCCACCCTTTCCTCCATAATCTCTCTCTTCTATCTCTCCCTTCACTTCTCCTTCATTTTTTCTCTCCCTCCCTCCTTTCATTCTCTCCCTCGCTCCTACCTCTCCCTGCAATTCTCTTTACTTCCGGCCAACAGGTGCTATTTCCGGGCTGTGACCAGGTGCAAAATAATATACCCGTAAGTTTATAGAGACGTGGACAAAATGTGATTGTGATGATGATGATGATGGTGATTATGACAATTGTGGTGGTGGTGGTGATAGTGATGGTGGTGGTGGTGGTGGTGTGATAATGATGATGATGGTGATGGTGGTGATGTTGATGGTGTTCGGGAGTAGGTGAACTGATATTTAGTTAATGATGATGATGATGGTGGAATGTGGTGGTGTTTTAATGATGATGCTGATGACTGTGATGTCTGTAATTGTACAAGGGTCAGTCGAAAAGAGCTGTATTGATATTATTAATGTTACTGTTATTATTAACAGTATTACTATTAGCATTATTGTTATTATTATTGTCAACTTATTGTCGTCGTCATTCTCTCTCTCTCTCTCTCTCTCTCTCTCTCTCTCTCTCTCTCTCTCTCTCTCTCTCTCTGCTTGGCCTTTATTATCTTGCTGTTATTGCTTCTCGTTACACCACATCAACGCCAGCCTCAGTGGTATACAGCCAGTGTATGGTCTGCTGCTAAGTCTTAACTAGTACTTCCTTCCTTCTTATTTTATTACTTTTCAGGAATGGCCCATTTGTTACTTCCAGTGTTGAAACTTGGTAGCCACCATTTATATATATGTAACTCTTCAGTCTTGTAATATGGAAGTCTTGAGTTCTGGTTAAAGTTATTTTGGTAATCGAAGAGCAGGAGGAGTTAAAGATAAATACAGGGACTTGATCTTGATTTATTATTTTCAAAGAAAGTCTAAGTTGAGCAGCGTACGTATTACACAGGGACTTAATTTTCTAAGTTTGGTCGGACCTCTCATCTTATTTGATCTCTCCACTACCTGCCGGTTCTGTGGCTAGCCCCTTTCTGACCTCTGATTCCTACATTCTCGTTTAGCAGGGGTCGTGTCACGTGGGCTATACTGTTGTTGAAGCTTCTAGAACACTGTATGTCTGTGTGTATGTACTGCTTCTGGTGCACATCCAGCATTCCTTCACTTAAGAGTTGCAAGGGTTGCTGACACACATCCCATATTATCCCCTGGCTTGGTGCTCCTATCTGTCTATCTATCTATCTATCTATCTATCTATCTACCTATGAGTTGTATTATTATAATATGGAGTCCTGACATCGCTCGGTCATGCGAGCTGGCGGTCCTCCGACAGCAATCATCATTGACATATGCTAATCTATTAATACGTAATAAAGACAGTAATATTGCATAGACAAAATATGCATGTTAATATTGCAATTATCATGTAATATTACATTTTAAACAAGTTGTATACATAATTGAATAAATGCAATATGGTTAAATTGGTTATTGTATGACATAATGTAAGATGTGTATGTATAACAGTGATATGCCTATATGCAAAAAAAAAAAAAAATAGTTCAGAGTTAAGATTATGGTAAGAGCTATTAATATTTCATATACAGATAATGATACTGGTATACTTCCGTATCGTGTGTCATTCTTCTTTTTTTTTTAATACTATATACAAATTATGTTCACTTCATTCAGAGGGGTTGACTCAAATGCTTACTCTACCCCCACTAATTACTGACTCCAAATTTGCAATTCTTGCATGCATTCTGTGCATTGCGAACAGCAGTACTGCAAATACAATGCAGAAGATTATAAAGACAGTAGGTGCTGGGCTATACACATAATATGGGTTGAACATACTCAAACTCATATCTTCCCAGGGCTTCATTGTTTCATTGATCAGTTGCATAGTTTCAAACTTAGGTGAAGTCAACTTAATACTTGTGCTCATGTTTAAGTCCATATCAGGCAGTGGGTGGAAATGTTTGTGTGTATGACTGAGGATGGCGTAGTGACTGATGGTGGATAAAGTGGACATGGATGGTGTAAATACCGCACAGTAGTCTGGTGCTATGTATAATCCTGATGCTGAAGTATGAGATGGTGGTATATCTGGACAGACTATGTAAACTGATGTGTTATGAGTTAAATAAAAAAAATGTGAGTGTCCGATGCATTGATGGTGTACAAGCTTATCTGGAGCAAAAGTGAAGTTGCAGTGATTATGAATGTGGTGGTTTCTTATGATAGCCATTTCACAAGGGACTGTATCAGTAGGCTGACACTTGAAAATGTACGCAGGACAAAGGTGAACAGCATGTGAGGATGTGCGGCACTTTCGTTCAATCGTTGATTCACTTGCGAAAGTGACAGTGTTCCGTCTCTTGGAGACCATGATGAGTTCGGTGTCTGCGTTGATGTTGATGATGACCAAAGTGTTATTATTCTTAGAAGGGAAGGGGTGTATTTCGTATACTATGAAGGTCGTCAGTCATAAATGGTACATGAACTACTACTGATGCTGGTGTTAGTGTTGCTTCTAAATATGGATAATATTGCATGAAAAGCCTACTTCGGAACAAAGGCTTCAATTTATGTTTATGTATGCCTTGACTAATTATCTGACGTAGCTCATGAACTGGAAGTAAGTCATTTGTGATCTTGCCATTACCGGCATTCGAAATTCCTTGCATAAGTGCCCTGTAACGAACTCTAGTGTTGTCTAATTGTAGTAGAATTGTGTCAATGAGTTCCGTGATGATGGAGAAGTGTTGGAAAAGTGTTATGTTCCCTTCCATGGCATTTATTTTATCTACACTTTGGAGAGCTATGTTTTCTGTCTTTTTCAGATTTTTCACGATTGTCTTCATTTCTGAGTTATGTCCTGCGATGAATTTATCTGGGTATGTTAGTACCTAAGCTATTTTATTAAATTTGGTGTTTATTTCTTGAAGGTCTTCCTCTGTAGCCAATCCAAAGATGTCCTAAGAACTGCACCACCCAGGTCGAACAAACCGCGCTTTTGGCGAGTACGTGTAATGTTGTTCATGGCGCTCAATACCTCCGTTCCATGAGATGGGAGATCTTGGATCATAATAAGCATAGTTGACTTCGCCTGTTCTATCTTCCATTTCTCTAAGTTCACTATTTCATCCACTTCCTGTTTGTTATGTACCTGTGAAACATATGAACTCCAGGGTCCTCATTGGTCTGGCGATGATTTCTAGACAAGAAGGTAATTCGTATAAGTAATCCAAACTGATTTCACTGCTCATGACATCTTTTACGATTGACGTCGTGGCCGTTGGAGCTATGAGGCATCCTTGCCGTACTATGTGTTGGGGGTCTAAAAGAGCATATCCTCTTGCTATGTAGAGGAGAATCCATGGCATAAGTCCCTTCATCGTTCCCTACCGACAAAAAAAATTATTAATTATCTAATATGGTCATGCTGTGGTCGATGATAGTGATGATGCGCGTTACGGTTGATTAACGTAGAACAATAACTTGCTTGTTATTTCATTTATAGAAGGAGTTTAAATCGATATTTAAATATCGTAAATGATGTACTGTAAATTTTATTGGAACAGTTGCACCTATGTTTGATTGTTTGGTATATGACCTTAATTTATTTTTGTGATTATTGTTTTCTTGATTAGTTTCATGAGTTATGTTCTGTTGTTCGGTGCTATCCGAGGCTGTATAATTATTGGATAGTTCCCTTGAAACTCGTTTTAAATGGTCAATATGAACTTGTTTCTCTTTGCCACTTGAGTGACCTAATTAAAACTTTGTTTGCTTTTCTGTTAATTACTCTGTATGGGGCCTCAGATTTGGGGGATAATTTATTGTCTCTCGTATGAATGATACCATAGACAATGTCTCCTAAGCTGATAGGCGAGTCTCTAGCCTTTTTATTAAATGCCTCCGTCATTTCTTCCTTGGACGTCGTTAATTGTTTTTTTACTCTTTTAGGTATGTCCTGGAATTCATGTAAACGGAGTTTAGAGTAATCATCGTAGTTGTATGAGGGTAGATTTTGACCTTCTAGAATCTCATATGGTAGTTTTTTATCTGTCCCATATATAATGAATTGTGGTGTGTCTCCTATAGATTTACTTATAGATCCATTAATTGAGGCTTCTACTCTGGGAATCCAATCATCACAGTTTGCATTATTTTCATTGAGAATGTGTCGTAGTACATCTAATACTTTTTTGTTTTGTCTCACTAGTAACCCATTCGATGCTGGGTGATAGACTAAAACGTTAACCTTTTTGATGTTGTATTGTTTACATATTTCTTGTAAGATATACGTTGGGTCTGGTTAATACTTGGATGGGTGACCGCCTGGTAACACCAGATGCTGTTGGCATCCCTACGTGTGAAGTGGGGTTGGTGGAGGATTAGTGCCCTTCCCTGTAAAACAATTAACTCTAAGCCCTTGGCCACCCCATTTGGGATACATGGCGTCTGGCAATGAATGAATGAATGAAATATCAGAATTAAATTCTCCTCCATTATCACTTAATAGTACCTTTGGGGTAGTAAAGCGACACATTACTTTATCTGTTTATTGCCTTTGCTACTGTCTCTGCTGTTTTATCTTTAATTGGAGCTAAAATTACATAACAGGAAAAATGATCCGTTGCTACGAATAGGTATTGGTTATTATTGTATGATAATGGTATCTTGAGTAAATCAACCGCGACAACGTCCCATGGTTGATGTGGTACAGGGTAATTACCCATCGGTGCAGGTGTGATTGGGTATCCTTTGTGTTTTGCACATGATTCGCATCTGTCTATATGATTGTTTATATCTTTTCGCAATGATGGCCAGTAATATAACAACTGGGCTTGTTTGAATGACTTATGCTTCTCAGGATGTCCTGCACGTGGGCTCTCGAGTATCGTTCGTAATACTTGGGGTATCATGTCATTAGGTACTACCAATTGTTTATTATTTCTTCGGCATTTTGGTTGTCCTGGGTTGATCCTGTATAAGGTATTATTGATTATTATGAATCATTCTAGAGGTACATGTGGTTTGGGTAGTTGTATGTCATCGCCACTTTCTAACTTGTATATAACTTTAGACTATGTTGGATCAAGTCTTTGTGCTTTTGCGATTTCATTGTGATTTGGGATGCCTCCTTTGAGATCTAATGCCGCGACCTGAATTGTTTTCGGGTTCCTAGATAATGCGTCGGCTACTAGATTCATTTTGTCTTGTATATAATTAATATGTACATTGTAGTTTTCGACTGTACATTTCCATCTTGCTCTCTTCCCAGAGAGGAGTTTTTCTTTAAATATACCCACTAGCGGTTTATGGTCGGTGTATAAGTGTATTTCGTAACCACATACCAAATCTCGAAACTTTTGTAATGCAAAAACCACTGCAAGTGCCTCTAAGTCTGTAATGCAATTATTTTTCTCTGCACCTTTTATTTGTCTGCTGGCAAATGTAATTGGTTGATTCTGTCCCCTTTTATCTTCTTGCATCAATGCAGACCCTAATCCTTTAACTGATGCATCTGTACAAATAATAAATGGCTTTGCGAAATCCGGATATGCCAAACATGGTGCATTTGTTAGTTTAATATTTTAATTTGTTAAATGTTTGTTTTTGTTCTTCTTCCCATTGGAATATAGCATCTTTTTTGAGTAGCTGGAATAGAGGAAAGGCTATATGAGAGAACTGTTATGTGAATGACCAATAATACCCTGCTAGACCTAAAAATTGTCTAACTTCGTCAGTCGTAGTGGGTTCAGGGAAGTCTCCCACTGCCTGTATTTTGTCACTTGTGGTATGAATACCATTAGCACTTAATAAGTGGTCTAAGAATTTTATTTCCTGAAAGCAAAATTTGCATTTAGAAAGCTTAATTTTTAAACCAGCATCACTAAGCTTTTGTAAGAGTAGGTCTAATTTCTGGAGATGTTCTGTGATATCTTTCATTGCGATGATAATATCAAGATAAACAAATATTCTTTGTCCTAAAATTCCGGACAATATATAATTCATAAGACGCTGGAATGGGGCTGTCCTCACTCCCACTGGCATCCTTCTATATTAATAGTGTCCTCTATTTGTGGAAAAGGCAGTGTATTTACGTGACTCCTGATCTACAGGAATTTGATAATAACCACTTAGCAAATCGACCGTGGAAAATACATTATTTTCTGGTCCAATAGTCTGTAGGATGTCGCTTAGCAATGGCATGGGAAATCGGTCTGGGATTGTGTTATTATTTAGTTTACGGTAATCTACTACCGCACGCATTTCTCCATTTCGTTTGGGCACGAAGAATAATGAGACATTCCACGGGGAGACTGATGGCTCAATAATTCCAAGTTTTAACATTTCATCAACGTACTGATTTGCAAGTGTACGCTGAGATTGTGGGATTCGGTAGGCCAGTACGAATATTGATGGTGTATCTGGGTGCACATTAATCTTGTGATTAATCAGGTTAGTACACCCTAATTGTTCTCCAGGTAATGCTACGGTGTCCATATGTTTTCCCAACAGGGTTAATAAATCATTTTCTTCATCAAATTCACCTGAGTGAATTAAATTCTCTTTTACGTTTTCTTTATCCATAGATTTTATCTCACTTGTAACTCCAGCTATAACTATTTCCTTCACAGGGGCGGGACATTTTTCAATATTAACTAGGCAAGTCCCATTTTTCAACTGTACCTCCCCATTAATGTGATTAATTAGAAATATCTGAGTTTGCCCTTCGTCGTTCATCTGACATAATGCGTTTTCTACTGACAATCCTTTTACTTTACATAATTCTTCTAATACAAGAACAGTACTATTCCGTAATTTGCTCTTTATGGTAATTTTCATATAGGAATTAGGTGGTATAACTAAATCATTGGTGAGATGGTCAGGAAAAACTGATAAATCAGTACCGTTACCTGGGTTTCTAGTCCTGGAGGCTGGGGGGGGGGGAGTGAATCTATACACTCATCTGTTTGTGTATGTTTGTTTAAGCTTTTAATATTACCAATTCTTTTTGGTTCTCTTTTACTAATCGGTGAGGGCTCTGATGGTATTTCCTCTATGAATTCATTGTCAAAGTCTATTCCATTCATTTGTGGGAGTAAAGTTATTTTCTCTATTCTCATGCATCTTAAGCCCAGTAACATATGAGCTTTAACTGCAAAGTTTTCAACGATATAAAAAAATGCAGAGATTGGTCTTGTAGTCTCTGTGAAACTGATTTTTAACCTTATCATACCTTTTACTGTGATTTGTTTTCCATCTACTACTTGTACATAGTCCAAATCAGATTCTTCCAGAAAAGTTACTGTCTTATTTCTGAAAATTCTATTTACTTCTTCTTGTGTTATTAAGTTCACTGGGAGAGCCTGTGTCTAAAAATAAGGAAACGTTTTGATCCTCACATACAGCTGGTATCAAGATACACTCATTTCCCAACATGCCTCCTATGTGAATTTTAGACTTGCTTTTCTTTACGTTTGTTCGTTTTTTGTCATGACTTGGTCTTCCCCCGATTTGAAAATAGACACTAATTTTTCTACTGTTTTGCAGTTACTGGTCCAGTGCCCTTGGCACCGGTGATGCCTACAGTAGGGATCAAATCCTTGTGTCTTTTGTCTATCCTCTTTTGTTTTGATAAAGCATTCATTCTTTATGTGTCCTGGTTTTGCGCAATAATAACATAGAATGGACCTATCTCCTGACTGTGATGTGCGAGATGAGTTCCCATATTTAGTGGTGTCTGTGACGCGAGATCTGCTTGGGCTGCGCGAAAACTTAGGAAACTACCTGTAGCCTGGTGTTTATGATCATTGCCTCGATGCTTTTGGTTGTTTGCTCTACCTGCTTTCGGTCGCAATCGATTTTGTTCTCTGTTTGGGGTAGTTGTAGCTGTTTTCACAGCTGATACTGTCTCAGGCACTCTCATTCTACTAGAATGTGATTGTGTTTCGATCACCTTTGCTTTGCTACACTGCATCTCTACCTCGTTCATCAAGTTTAGTAAGCACATACCTGGGGTGTACGCTATCATCTTGGCGATCTTGAGGGTCCTATCAGGTAATTTACACAAGGCAGCTACATAACCAATGATGTCCACAACGAGGTCTGGGGACATCTTTTCATCTCCTGTTATCCAGTTTGAGTTCTCTAAGGTAGCTAATAATGTTCTTTTGATCGTGGAGACATCGGCAGTTATTTCACTGAGGACATGATTTGTAGTGTGCTCCCTTACAAGATCTACAACCTTATGTAATTCTGGGAGTATACCTGGCAAAAAGTTCATACCTCCAGAAAATTTCTTCAAAAATTCAATTTTAAATTCATCATATGTCTTAGCTCGGAGAGGCAGCTCTGACTTAAGCATGTCTCCTGCTGGGCACCTTTCCTGATTAATCCAAAAGGGAAAAAAATGCAATTTTCTCTTGTTCATCAGTAATGTGCCTTTTTACGAAGATCTGTTCACATTGATTAACCAGTGAAATGACATCAATACGGTCTTTTTCTGTACAAGAGAATTTCAGGGCAGTTTTATCTTCATGATAAACATAAACATGTGGTGGGGTTGTTTGATCCGTGGTATTCATTTTCACTGGTTGCTCTGTTAATTTAACTTGGACTTGTTTATCGTTGTGTGAGGGAATAGTGGAACTGGTCTTCCCTGAACGATGAAACCTGTTATGTATATTTTCATAGGTATGCAAGTCAGAGACAAAGTTCTCACTTGCTACATCAGAGGGGGTTTGCCAATCATCATCATCTAGAACTGAGGTATTTGTTTCTTTATCTTTAGTTTGTGGTGAATTTTGTAGGGTGGGTGTGTTGCCCTGATGCTCTCCTAATTGTGTCTCTGCAGTGGGCACTAACTGTGTATCATCTGGTATTAGCACGGGTGGAGGTGAAAATATTCCTGTCATATCACTCAGCTAAAAAAGAATTCATGTTGCTAAGGTATGGTGTTATAAAATACGTCTTATGTTTATGTCCTAACTAAATAGATGAGTAAATGAATCGTAATGAATTAGAGATAGTGAGCTTATAATTGTATACATAAAAATAAGTAAAAAAGGTGATTCTACCTAATTTAAAGCACTGAGAAGAAATGAGTAAGTATAATTACACCCACTTGATACAGATGGTCGCTCGGAGAGGCATGTCGAAAGCAGCTGACGATCTCGGAAGATAAATGTAGAGCTGAATGAAGATCTCTCGATAATTCTAGAGCTGTGTTGATGGATGATATTACTCAGGAAATTCCATGGCCTGATGAATGTAGTGGTTAACAGCTGTACTCACAGGCGAACCTCACCACAGAACGTCGAATTCCCACTCAATACTGTGGAAATAAATGAGTATGAGTAGGAGCTATGTGAATAAGAATGAGTAACGAGTAGTGGGTGAGAAGTCCCTGGTGTCAGTCACACGTTGATTGGTGTGGCATCGTCTCAGCGAACATGCATGGTGACATCATCTCAGTAGATACACATGGTGACATTGGCTTCCCACACTGGTAGCTGTGGCGAGTAACTGAGTAACGATGAGTAACCTGAGTGAGGAAAGGTGAGTAAGATGCATTATAAATGTGGCTCTGGTGTTTGCCGCGTCGTCTTGACCAGCGTCAGCAGTGGAGGTAGAGGGGCAGTGGAAGAGAGCGTTGGGGATCTAGTGCTTGTTGCTTTGTTCTTGCTTTTCGTTTACTTGTTTTGTTTTATATTCTTCTTGCTGCTGCTTGAAGTTGCATGAAGAAGATTATAGAGTTGTCTTGTAGACTTGTTATTTGTAGTTAATCGTTGAGCTTGTTGATCATCACTCATAACTCGTCATTGCTACTGTATGCTCGTAGGCTCGTAGACTCATAGATTTGTAGACTCATAGACTCGTAGACTCGTTCTTCTTACTGTATACTCGCTTGTGGTTACTTGATCGTAGAATTGTCGTTTCTAGTTAATGTAGAATCAGCTGTAGAAGTGAAGCTGATTTTGGTTACAGTTTTGCCTGCTTTTGTAGAAATGATGGTTCATAGGCTTAAAGTCCTTCGTTACTGCCACCATTTATATACATGTAACTCTTTAGTCTTGTAATATGTAAGTCTTGAGTTCTGGTTAAAGTTATTTTGGTAATCGAAGAGCAGGAGGAGTTATAGATAAATACAGGGAGTTGATCGTGATTTATTATCTTCAAAGGAAGTCTAAGTTGAGCAGCGTACGTATTACACAGGGACTTAATTTACTAGCTAAGTCTAGGCAGACCCCTCTTCTTATCTGATCTCTCCACTACCTGCCGGTTCTATGGCTAGCCCCTTTCTGACCTCTGATTCCTACATTCTCGTTTAGCAGGGGTCGTGTCACGTGGGCTATACTGTTGTTGAATCTTCTAGAACACTGTATGTCTGTGTGTATGTACTGCTTCTGGTGCACGTCCAGCATTCCTTCACTTAAGAGTTGCAAGGGTTGCTGGCACACGTCCTATCTCATCCCCTGGCTTGGTGCTTCAGTATGTCTATCTATCTATCTATTTATCTTTGAGTTGTATTACTATAATATGGAGTCCTGACACAGAACGGTCCCTTTTAATTGTTACTTCCAGAACGGTCCTGGATTTCTGTCCTGCGTATTATTCAGGAACTGCCCTAGTGACCTCTCACTCCCACAGCCTCTCACACCTCACTTCAAACTGACCCCAATGCAGCAAACCATCTTCTCTCTCTCTCTCTCTCTCTCTCTCTCTCTCTCTCTCTCTCTCAGGTATAATGCACCCAAACGCCATGATGTCATGTGCATTACGTGGTATTACCGTGGAGGCAGGCAGCTGGTATCCTTAGTAGCTTCAGTCTGTCCCAAGCCCTGACAGAGGTTGGTCATGTCGCTCCACTATGCACCAGAGCAGTGTTTCAAGCTATTTTTGTCTGATGGTATCATATATGAAATATTGGAGTGGACCAATCAGAAGACTAATGTTGTAGCCATCAAGTACAAGAAGAAAACATCCAATGTGCAGAGGACAACAGCGGCAGAGATGCGTGCCCTGCTAGGTGTGTTGGTGTTTAGTGGGTACAGACATGACAACCACTTGTCCACAAAGGACTTGTGGTGCCCTGTTTCGGGGGCTCCATTCTACAGGGCAGCTATGTCGGAGATTAGATTTACATTCCTGTTGACCTGCCTAAGATTTGATGACGCAGACACACGGGAAGAGAGGCGGGCCAAATGACAAAGAAATTAGCCCCAATCAGGAGTGTGTGGGAAGAGTTTATGGTCTACTATGAGGAACACAGCATCCCCAACAAGACCCATTTAGTATATATATATATATATATATATATATATATATATATATATATATATATATATATATATATACCAATAAGCCAACAAAATTTGGAATAAAACTTGTCTTGGCAAATGACGTCAAGAGTAAGTACCTGTTGATAGGTATTCCTTACCTAGGGAAACAGGGAACTCGCCCGAGTCACCCAAGAGATGGACTGCAGCTCGGCCATATGTTTACGAAAGAACTTACACAATCCTACCACTATACCAACCGTAACGTCACCACAAACAACTGGTTTACATCTGTGCCACTAACACACGACCTTCTCCATAACTGTGGCATGACACTGGTGGGCGCAGTGAAGGGGAATAAGAAGGTAGCATCAAATGCAGTTAAAGATAAGATGACCTGCATGCTAGGTAGCACCACCTTCCTCTTCACCAAGGACATGACACTCGTGTCCTACGTGCCAGACACGACCACAAAAACGAAGAATGTCCTCCTGATGTCGTTGATGCACACACAGCCGACTATGAATGAAAATGGAAAGCCAGAGATTATTCACTAGGGTTATAACTTTTTTACGACCTTATGTTCCTGTACCTCGTCGGTGAGCTTTTGCTTAAAAACAGAGAAAAAAGCTCTTATTCCTCTCAGTTTTGAAAAAAGATCACCCCGAAATTTATAAAAAAAAAAAAAAAAAATGGCAAGTGTATATGTACATGTATAATAATAAAAAACAAGAGCTGATACAAATGAAGTAATACTTAAAATAACTGTTTATTACATAGAATAAATCTAAGTTGCAGTTTGGCTTTGTTTCCACAGGCAGCATAAAGTTCCTGCATCGGTTTGACTGCACGTTCTGCACGCTGATTATTTCTTGGTATCTTGAGTAAGGATGGCTTCTGCTTCCAGTGATTCTGCAATGAGTTTAGTGCTTTTTTGTAAGGTTTCAATATTTCTGACAAGTTTTTGAAGTCATATTCATTGTACATCCAATTAGTAAACCAGCATTTCGCCCATTCGTACAAAATGAATCTGCATATCTTCTTCAAAGTCTTCCTTGTTGTAGGTATGAATGTAAATGCAATGATAGCGAGAATTGCTCTTGAAATCCACCTAGCATTACTGATACTTGGAATTTTGTGAAAGTTAATCAAAGGAAAATGCCCTTTTTCTTCAAAGAATCCAAACACTCGTATTAAGTGGTACAAAAACATCATGTCATCTCTCCATCCTGACTTATTGAGGATCTCTTCTGTTCCATTAACAAACTGTGATTTTAGTTTTTCATAATTATTACTTGAGACACAAATGGGTATTCGATGTTTGGAGAATTGGTGTTTGCGCCAAGTTCTTCTTTCATCACCAAACAGAATCCTGTCAGAATGTGATGCTGACAACCGATAAATTGTTGAAACTCTTTTCCGAGAACATTTTTTGTAATCTGACAACAACTCCACTCCTTTTCCCAATGTTAACGCTAGTTGTATGAGCAATGATCATTTTTATTGCATGCCATAAGTTATATTCATCAATAAACATTGCAATTCGTTCAGTAATAGTTTCAGCCATGCCATTTTTCAAATGCATTGCGTCCACTTTTGTTTCGGTTCTTTCATTTTTAAGTAGTACTACTTGGTACTCATTTTCATCAATGTGCTTTCCATTCAAATGTAAAGACCATGTTTCCAACTGTAACTTTTCAATCATTTCCTCCTTCAGTGTAGCAGCCTCTTTGTACATTGACTTGTAAACTGCGGCTGGACTTGGAGCTGGAATGTCGATACCATCATGTGGCAATTGTTTGCATATTTTAGCAGCTTTATTTGTCGATGCTACAGCAGATGTCACCAATTTAGTTGCAACTTTACTTCTGTTGTGTTTTCTGGTTGGTGGATGATTAGTCTCATCTTCATCTTTATATTCGCTGTCATCAGATTCAGTGCAACTACCACTAGATTAAAGATCTTAAGATTTTGATGGTAATACAGGTTCATTAGGCAGTTTTCGTCTTTTTGAAAAGTGAATGGTTTCCTTACTTGCAGCTTGATCTGTTGAGAACCCCACTTCTCCTTTGGTTTGCACTTGTAGGTGGTAGAGTTGCTTATCTTCAGTGGATAACCATTGACCATTTACTTTTGTGAAATCAGAAAGTTTATTTAAGACATCATATTTCCCCTCTTGACACGTTCATTGAATGATTTTAGCACCTTGCTAAGCTTTGCTTGTATTACTTAATCTGACACATGTGGAAAGTTTAATTTCTTCATAATTTTGTAGCTTCTTTGGAAATTTCAACTATTCGTTCTTTTCTTAATTTGATTTTTGCTCCAAGAACTGATAACGTCCAACAACTTGCAATTGGTTTGGCATTTCGCATCTTCTTCTTCGAAAGGCACAATTCCTCTTCTAAGTGACTGCTGGACTGCACCAAATTATTGGTTCTGACATCCTCGTTCTTCTGTACGAAAGTATCACTTCTGTGCAACATCATGCTTATCTGAAAAACAAAAATATTTAATATATAACAGTAACACACCAAGCAATTATTTTGCTGACTGTTCACCTGCAAACTGCGACGATAATTGTTAGGTGTTGAAAACTGCATCCTGTTTTATAATATTTAGATTATTCTTTATATTTTATGTGAGGAAGAAGGAACCAAAGGCAACGAGCCCGCAAAACTGTTCCTTCCAAGAAAAAAACAAAATACAAGAGAGAGCCAAATTCAAAATCCGATCATTTTGAGATTCCTGGACACACTGCGTTTGAAAGACTGGAGATCACGGGAAGCAGGAAATACAGACAGAGGAGGACAGTTCCAGAGTTGACCTGTTGCATAAATGAAGGACTGGGAGTAATGGTTAACTCTTGCATTAGAGAGTTGGACAGAAAAGTGATGAGATTTTGCTGCTAGACGGGTGCTACGCATCCGTTGTAGAGGTGGAGGAATGTATGTAGACAGTTCAGAGGAGCAGTGACCATTGAAGTAGCGAAAGATAAGAGATAAAGATGTAACAGTGCGGCAAAGAGACAGAGGTTGAAGGGAGTCAGTAAGAGAAGGAGACTTGTTGAGGTGAAAAGCCTTTGACTCCACCCTATTGAGAAGAGCTGTACGTGGGGAGCCTCCCCACACATGAGAGTTGTACTCTACGCAGGGGTGGATAAAACCCTTGTATAGAGTCAACAATTGTGCAGGGGTAAAGAAGGAACGGCATCAGCTTAGCACACCCAATCTCTTGGAAGCAGATTTTACAAGAAATGTAATATGATTTTTCCAAGATAAGTCCCGAGTAAATGAAACCCCAAACATGTTCAAGGATGATACAGGATTAAGCTGAATATTATTAAACATTAGTGGGTATACCTGCTGAAGATATTGTCGGGTTGATAGGTGTAAAAATTGAGTCTTTGATGAATTAAAAACAACAACATTATTTTTACCCCAGTCAGAGATACGAGCCAAGTCAGACATAGGTGTGCCATAGCTCATCCCTTGTTTGTTGAAGTAACTGCTGAGATCGATGTTGCAAGAATCGAATGGAAAGGTGAAGGGTGGAGACATCAGTATATGAGTGGATAGGGTTAGATGTACACCTTAGAAGGTCATTGATGAATAAAAGGAAGAGGGTTGGTGATAGGACAGAGCCCTGAGGAACACCACTGTTAATAGATCTAGGAGAAAAACGATGGCCGTCTACAACAACGGCTATAGAATGACAAGAAAGGGAGCTAGAGATGAAGGCACAGATAGAAGGATAGAAACCATAAGAGGGCAGTTTGGAAATTAAAGATTTATGCCAGACGCGATCGAAAGCCTTTCAGATGTCAAGTGCAATGGCAAAGCTTTCGCCAAATTCCCGAAAGAAGGATGACCAGGAGTCTGAAAGGTAGGTGAGAAGATCGCCTGTGGAGCGTCCCTGACGGAACCCATACTGGCGATCAGAAAGAAGGTTGTGATAGGAAAGATGCTCTTAAATTATTCTATTAAGAATAGACTCGAAAACTTTTGAGATACAGGATGTTAAAGCAATTGGACGATAGTTAGAGGGTTGGGAATGGTCACCCTTCTTTGGGACTGACTGAATGAGAGCAAACTTCCAGCAAGAAGGAAAGGTACAAGTTGATAGGCAAAGGCGAAAGAGTTTGCCTAGGCAGGTTGTAAGCACCGAAGCACAGTTCTTGAGAACAACAGGAGGGATTCCATCAGGCCCATATGTCTTACTAGTGTTGAGGCCTGTGATGGCAGAAAATACATCAGCTGAAGAAATTTTAATGTCAGCCATAAGGAAGTCAGACTGGGGAAGTGATGGAGGAACAGCACCGGAATCGTCTAAGGTGGAATTGGAGGAGAAAGTCTGAGTGAAGAGATCTGCTTTATCAGTAGAAGAAATAGCTACAGAGCCATCAGAGTAGAAAAGAGGAGGGAAGGATGATGAGGTAAATTTGTTAGAAAGGTTTCTGGCAAGGTGCCAGAAGGAGCGGGAAAAGTTCGAGTTAAAGAGTTGAGAGCATTTAGTACGGATGAAATTATTTTTAGCAGATTGAAGAACAGACTTAGCACGATTCCAGGCAGAAACGTATAAAATATGTGATTCTGGGGTGGGTTGGCTCCGGTACCTTTTATAGGCCCTCTCCTTGTTGCGGACAGCATTAGAACAAGCGTGATTAAACCAAGGCTTTCGTGTATTAGTCAAAGATATAAGAAAGGAATGTATGCTTCCATGCCCGAGAGAATAACTTCCGTAATGCGCAAGGCACACCCAGATGGCTCCTGGCCATGGAAGCAATAATCATTCCAGGGAAAAATCAAAGAAGTACTGCCTGAGGGCCTCCCAATCCGCAGCTCCAAAGTGCCACAGACGACGTTTCTTTGGAGCGTCCGCAGGCCCTACTGGAGCGATAGGACAGGTTAAGGTGATAAGGTTGTGATCGGAGGAGCCCAACGGAGAGAAAAGATTAACAGTGTAGGCAGAAGGATTAGTTGTAAGGAAGAGGTCAAGTATGTTGGAGCTCTCTCCAAGGCGGTCAGGGATACGAGTAGGGTGCTGTACAAGCTGCTCTAGGTCATTAAGGATAGAAAAGGTGTAGGCTTGTTCACCAGGTGGATCAGTGAAAGGAGAGGAGAGCCAAAGGTGGTGGTGAACATTGAAATCTCCTAGAATGGAGCTTTCAGAGAAAGGAGAAGTGGATAAAATGTGTTCCATCATAGAAGTAAGATAGTCAGAGAATTTTTGATAGTAGAGTTAGGAGATAAGTAAACACCACAGATATACTTAGTCAGAGAATGACAGGAAAGCCAAAACCAGAGGGTAGAGAATTCAGAAGAATCAAGTTCAGGAACATGAGCGCAAGATGAATTGTTGTGTATATATACACAACAGCCACCTTTGGCTTTGAAATGAGTATGAAGAAAGTAGGAGGATACAGAAAAGGGTCTGCTGTCAGTTTCCTCAGACAGCTGAGTCTCATTTAGAAAATGAAGATGAGGTTTAGAGAAGAAGTGTTACCCAACAGAGCGAAAGTTAGAGGAAAGGTCACGAATGTTGCAGAAATGAAGAAGAAGCGAGTCAGACCGTGGTTCCAGGCATCTTGAGTCGTCACCGGGTGAGGGGCAGAAGGTGAGGGCATTTATGGTCCCCCCCCCCTAGGGACTCTGAGGCTATGTTATTCAACGCCATTTTTTTTCCAGATTTTGAAAAGGAAGTGTGGTGTGTACTGCGCATGTAGTTTGGTGTAGATAGTTAGAGAAACTTGTATTGGAGAGCATGCTGACCTACTCTCTGTGTTACTGAGACACTGAAAAAGTTCAGCAAAAGGGGATGGTCGGGACCTAGTCCCGAGGGCTGATGAAACAGGAGCTCTGGCTCTCCCTGTCATCAGCTTTCCATCCACCTTGGGAGTACTGCCCTGCTCGACTGGTGCTAGTCTACTCTAAATGTTAAACCATACTAGAATGTTACAAACTGTTCTAGAAAGCTCTAAACAGTTCTAAAATCTTCTGTGCAAGTATATAAAGTTATAAAAAATCTATATAAAGATTAAGAAAGTGAAAAAAAATTTGTGTGTGGTAATAATAAATGTATGGTTTTCCATTTTTTTATTAGGGGGTGACCTTTTTTTTTATTGAGAGGAATAAGGGCTTTTTCTTTGTTTTTAAACAAAAGCTCATCAATTTATGATACAGGCTACCTTTTATTTGAAAAAAAAAAAAAAGTTATAACTCTATATTCACTTTTAAAATGAGACAAAAGGAGTTGGCGACATGTTCGACCAAAAGTATGTCATGTACAGCTGCAGCAGGAAAATGAAAAGGTGGCTGCTGTGTCTCTTCCTTGGCTTTATAAATGCAGCTGTTATAAATTTCTGGCTTATCCACAAGGACAATGCTGGCAGGGTAGGAGGCAACCAGCTGAAAAGGAGAACATACATGCTGGAGTTAGCCTTACAGTTGATCAAGACCTCAGCTGAGAATCACCTGAACACCCTTACTCAGCACAGGCAAGTCAGGCAAGTCATCAGCAAAGTATGCTTGCTCAGCCCCTCTGTCATGGGTGATGTTGCAGGGCCGTCAGCAGCAGAAATGGGGGAGCCCATGGTCCGCTGCTCAAAGTGTTAGTCGAAGGCTGACAAGAAGACCTACTTCAGGTGTCACGGATGTTGCCTACCTGTCTGCCCAAGCCACTACTACCCCTACTGCTGTGACTGCATGTGAGGCTGAGGTAAGAGTCAAGGAATATACCTGAAAACACTATTTTGTTGTGATGTAGTTATGTCTGTTTACTATAAAAGCCTCTTTTCCTGCCTCTCTTCCCTACAGTTTGTGCATTGACTGTTTGGTGGCGACCCCTGGCAACTGCATGTGAGGCTAGGGAAAGTTATTGTGGGAAATATTTTCCCCCAAAGTGGTTGCGCTCTCTACTTTTAAAATAGACATCCCTGGTTAGAAGCAGAGGAAAACCTGGAGATCGTTGATAACTATTCAAGCTGTTTTTATGACCCAGAAATTACATTCACTTTAATAATTCTTATGATTAATTAATTAAATGTTACTACATTTAACCCTCGTGGACAACTATATTGTAAATACATGTAATTACTTGGGAAGTTCCATTGACCTAAACTGCGTCTGCGTGGTAGATGACGTGTCCTGAGGATAAAAAGCCCTTACATAAAAGCAGACGTAGGTTTAACATATTTACATAAATAAAGGGAATATTTGGTTTGGCTTTAATTTAATCAAACCTAAGAGTAAGTAGTTAGATTCACCCTGTATATATCATGATGTAATCTAACTGGATTTAGCATTGTAATTAATAAATAGTTGACACCTCTTCAAATCTTATGAGGGAGAAAGAATCTCGCTGTTACTCACTCTGCCCCTAGACAAGGTTCAAGTAGCACGTTGTAAATATGCACCTCAAGGACACTTGGCGGCCCACGCAACCGACCTAAACATCAGGCTCGTCGTCATCTGTTGTCTGACTCTTTCTAGCTAAGTAACCTTTACGAATTGGCCAATTCAATGGGGAAGTAGCTAGGAGATAGGAGAATAATAATTAGGTGAGCTAAAGTATCAATTGTGGTACACCTAAACCTCCTAAGAGACTTATGTGAATTTACTTAAGGTCGTGTTAGTCAGACAAAGGAGTATATAAGAATTTCTTATATATATTTTGTGATGTCCTACGAGTGAGGACCTACGACTTGTATACTAGAATTTTTTCCTACATTTTGCTGCCCCAAGTGAGGAGAGCAGATGTGTGCAGAAGCATTGAATGTTTTTAAGGTTGCATTCGTTGGGCACAGCCTACTACCACGTTCGGTACATGTGGATGACGTGGAAATACGTATATACCAAGCTCTGGGTGGAAGGGCCAGTTCCGTTTCCAACGATGGAAGGCTAAATACCAAATTAGATTGGGAGCATGACCGTACTATCCTTTTCCTGGGAGTAAATGATATTCACGAAGATGTGGAAGTTAATGAAATTGTGGTTGATATTAATGGTTAAATTACTAAATTAGAAATCAATCAAAATATCCGTGTCCTTGTTGCAGAGATCTAGTAGTAAGGCAGAATGGGTAACGAGAGCAATATATGATTGCAAACAATCATAAGATGAAACACTTTTGTCTAGGGAGAAATTAAATAGTCTCCTGAATATACTATATTGAAAGGCTGATGGACTAAGTATGAAGAAGGTTATGTGAATTTAGAAGCGGCCATAGTAAAAGCTGATGATAAAGATCTCTTAGAGTCGAAGCCTACTAAATTTGAAGGTAAATTAGAAGAATATTTAACCATAGTGAAGTTACTAGAGTCAAAATTGGCTGATACTGCTGCAGAAATACAAGTTGTGGAACAGCGGAGTAAAGCTGTACTACCACAAATTATGCTATTTGTATAGATTTACTAGAACCTACTCAGATAAATGACTTGCTGGATGAAAAAACAGAACCTGTAAACAAATTGTGGGACCTAGATAGTATAGGAATACACTCTGAGGAACCAACCCCTGAAGATAAAATAACTTTGGATTTGTATTACCAGGAATGTAATAGGAAGATTGTTGGATGTGAGAGTTCTGAGAGGGGAGGGTGGAGGTATGTCTGACCACTACCTGGTGGAGGGAAAGTTAAGAGTAGGTAAGAGATGGGTGAGAGCTAGGAGGGTTAGGTGTGGCAGGGAGGTTTTGAAAGTGAGTGAGTTGGATAAAAGAGAGAAAAAGATAGAGTATCAGGAGAAATTGAAAGATGAGTGGAACGCAGTGAGAGATCGGGAAAATGGCAGTGTGGAGGAGGAATGGCAGTTGTTTAAGAGTGCTGTGGTGGAGCATGCAGAAGAGGTGTGTGGTGTGAGACGTGTGGGTGGTGGTGTAAGAAAAGGAAGTGAATGGTGGTGCGAGAAAGTATGGCTGTGGCTGAGAAGAGACGTGCATATGAAGTGTGGCTGCAGAGGAAGGATGAGATGTCATATGAAAGGTATAAGGAAAAGAGGAATAGAGCGAGAAGGGCTGTACGTGATGCTAAAGTGGCAGCAGATGAGAGGTGGGGTAGGCGGCTGACAGAGAATTTTCAACAGAATAAGAAAATGTTTTGGAAGGAGGTGAAAAGGGTGCGAAAGGGAGAGTCTGGGAAGGAAGAACGAGTAAAAGCAGAGGATGGAAGGATGTTAATTGAGATGGATGCAGTAAGGAAGAGATGGGCAGAGTATTTTGAAAGATTGTTAAATGTAGAGGAGGAAAACGTGGCTGAGATTGTGCAGATAGAAGGGTGCAAGGAATAAATGTGTTGGGAGAGTTGAATGATTCTTTGATCACGAAGGAGGAAGTGGAGAAGGCAGTAAAGGAGATGAAAACAGGGAAAGCTGCAGGTATGGATGGGTGTGCTGTGGAATGCCTGAAGGGTGGTGGAGTGACTATTGTTGACTGGTTAGTAAGATTATTGAATGTGTGCTTCGAGAAAGGTATGGTGCCAATTGACTGGGCAAGTGCTTGTGTGGTCCCGTTGTATAAAGGCAAGGGTGATAAGTATGAATGTACTAGCTTTAGGGGTATAAGTGTGTTGAGTGTTGTAGGTAAAGTGTATGGTAGAGTGTTAATTATGAGAGTTAGAGAGGGTACAGAGGGAGTGATTAGTGATGAGCAGTGTGGCTTTAGGAGAGGAGGGGATGCGTTGATCAGGTGTTTGCTGTGAGACAAGTGTGTGAAAAGTATTTAGCGAAAGGCAAGGATGTGTTTTGGGCATTTATGGATTTAGAGAAAGCGTATGATAGAATTGATAGGGAGGCTTTGTGGACTGTTTTAAGATTGTATGGACTTGATGGTAGGTTACTAAAAGGGGTGAAAAGTTTTTATGTAAATAGTAGAGCGTGTGTAAGAGTGGGAAATGCTGTGAGTGATTGGTTTCCCGTGAGAGTGGGGCTGCAACAGGGATGTGTGATGTCGCCTTGGTTGTTTAATATTTACATGGATGGTGTTGTAAGGGAGGTGAATGCAAGAGTTTTAGGTGGTCTGAGTCTGGTAAATGTTGATGGAGGAGAGTGGAATCTGAAGCAACTGCTGTTTGCAGATGATACTGCATTGGTGACTGATTCAGAGGAGAAATTGAGACAGTTGGTAGAGGAGTTTGGAAGGGTGTGTGAAAGGAGGAAATTGAAAGTAAATGAGAATAAGAGTAAAGTGATGAAGTGTACGAGGTTGATAGATGGTAGGGGGATGAATATAGTTTTGAATGGTGAGTTGCTTGAGGAGGTAGATTGTTTTAAATATCTAGGGTCACATGTTGCTGTGGATGGAAGAATAGATGCAGAAGTGAAGTTTAGAATTAATGAAGTAGGAAAGGTGCTGGGAGGAATGAAAAAAGTGTTTAAATGTCGTTCGCTTAGAATGGATGTAAAGAAGGCTGTATGAGGGGTGTTGTGGTACCGACTGCGTTATATGGGGCTGAAACATGGAATATGGGTGTAGCAGAGAGGAAAAGTTTGAATGTAATGGAGATGAGATGTCTGAGGAGTATGTGTGGAGTGACGCGTATGGATCGAGTGCGAAATGATGAAGTGCGAAGGAGAACTGGAGTTGTTCGGGAGATGGCTGGTAGAGTTGAGCAGAGGGTGTTGCAATGGTTTGGGCATATGGAGAGAATGGATAATGAGCGATTGGTGAAAAAGATAACTAGATCTGATGTGAGAGGTGTAAGACTGAGAGGAAGACCACGAATAGGATGGATGGACAGTGTGAAGAGAGCGCTGGATGCGAGAGGGATGTCTGTTGAGCAAGGAAGAGTGGCTGTGCGTGACAGAAATAAATGGAGAGAAATTGTGAATGAATGAGTGATGACACAGCCCTGAGGGGATATTCTCCCGCATTTGGTCTGATCAGCTAGTCAGGTCAGGTGCGGGTAAGGGGATGGGTCTGTTATGATGTGGCAGGGGTAAACCAGTTCTGCTGTCGGGCCCTGCTGTGGATGTCACTGCTTGCATTGCGCAGTTGACCCTTGTGCGGTGTGATGCGGTGAGGATCTGTCCGTTCTCCCCTTTGGGGCTAAGATGCGAATGAATGTGTTTGAATGGATGAGTAAATGGAGAGTGAGTCGTCCTGTCTCGGCTACCTCCCTTTCCTTGGGGGAAGCAGCCTAGGTATATAGATAGATAGATTACCAGTCAGTGGAATTTAAGGATGGACAGAACTGGGTAGGATTACCATGGAAACTAAACCATACAGAAGTACCAACTAATTACCAAGCAGCTAAGGCTCAGTTAAATTCTCTTCTAAGAAAGTTGAGAGATAAACCAGAACATCTAACCATATATGATATTATAAAGATCTATTGAAGAACAAATATATAGAAGAGGTATTGGGTAGGATTACCATGGAAATTACCAACAAGTTACCAAGCAGCTAAGGCTCAGTTAAATTCTTTCCTAAGAAAGTTGAGAGATAAACCAGAACATCTAACTATATATGATAATATTATAAAATATCAACTGAAGAATAAATCTGTAGAAGAGGTAGAATTCCCTGTTAACCACAAAGAAGGACATTATTTACCACATCATGCTGTAAGCAAGGATTCAGTAACTACTCTCATAAGGATAGTTTTCAATTGTAGTAGTAAAGCGTCCAAGGGATCAGTTAGCTTGAACTATTGCCTGTACTCTGGACCTACTCTAACAGAGAAATTAGGGAATGTGTTACTAAGATTTAGATAGAAACCTTATGCTTACACAGCAGACATTAGTAAGGCTTTTCTCAGAATAGGACTGAGAGAGGAAGATAGGAAATTTACAAACTTCCTCGGGCAGCATGACCCTCAAAATGAGGATAGTCCATTGAAAACTTACTGTTTCCGATCAGTGCTCTTTGGCTCTTGTGCTAGTCCTTTCCTACTTTGCAACACTTTAAAGCATCATTTTGAAAATGCCAAATGCCGAGAAATAGGGCAGGCTTTTTACATGGATAATTTGCAAGGTGTTGCTGATACAGAATCGGAAGCATTGAACGACTATAAGTAGCTAATTCCGAATATGGGAAGGCAAATTTGCCGTTACAGAGTTGGAATACAAATTCACCGCTTTTGAGGAATAAAATACAAGAGGACTATCCAAATAATGACATTCCCAAAATTCAAAATGTGTTGGGTCTTACCTTTTTTTTATGCTAGGAAGAAGGAACCAAAGGCCATGAGCCCGTAAACTGTTCCTTCCAAGAGAAAAACAAGATGCAAGATAGAGCCAAATTCAAGATCCGATCATTTCGAGATGCCTGGACACATTTTATTTGAAAGAATAGAGATCATAGCTAGCAGGAAATACAGACAGAGGGAGACAAATCCAGAGCTGACCTGTTGCATAAATGAAGGACTGGGAGTAACAGTTAACTCTTGCATTAGAGAGTTGGACAGAAAACGGATCAGAGTTTGCTGCTAGACGGGTGCTACGCGACCTCCTCCGTCGTAGAGGTGGAGGAATGCAAGCAAACAGATCAGAGGAGCAGTGACCATTGAAGTAGCGATAGAAAAGAGATAAAGATGCAACAGTGCGGCGAAGAGACTGAGGTTGAAGGGAGCCAGTAAGAGGAGGAGAGATAATGAGACAAAGCCTTTGACTCCATCGTATTGAGAAGAGCTGAGTGTGGGGAGCCTCCCCACACATGAGAGTTGTACTCTATACAGGGGCAGATAAAACCCGTGTATAGAGTCAACAACTGTGCAGGGGTAAAGAAGGAACGGAGTCAGCTTAGCACACTTAATCTCTTGGAAGCAGATTTTACAAGAGATGTACTATGATCTTTCCAAGATAAGTCCCGAGTGAATGAAACCCCAAGGATGTTCAAGGATGATGCAGGATTAAGCTGAATATTGTTAAACGTTAGTGGGTACTCTTGTTGAAGATTTTGTCGGGTTGATAGGTGTAAGAAGTGTCTTTGATGCATTAAAAACAACAAGATTATTTTTATTCCACTCAGAGATACGAGCCAAGTCAGACATTAGGTGTGCCATAGCCTCATCCCTTGTCTGTTGAAGTAACTGCTGAGATGGACGTTGCAAGAACCGAATGGAAAGGTGAAGGGTGGAATCATCAGCATACGAGTGGATAGTGTTAGATGTACACCTTAGAAGGTCAGTGATGAATAAAAGGAAGAAAGTTGGTGATAGGACAGAGCCCTGAGGAACACCACTCTTGATAGATCTAGGAGAAGAATGATGTCCGTCTACAACAGCGGCTATAGAACGACCAGAAAGGAAGCTATATTGAAGGCACAAATATAAGGATAGAAACCGTAAGAGGGCAGTTTGGAAATTAAAGATTTATGCCAGACTCAATCGAAAGCCTTTGAGATGTCAAGTGCAATGGCAAAGCTTTCGCCAAAGTCCCGAAAGGAGGATGACCAGGAGCCTGAAAGGTAGGTAAGAAGATCGCCAGTGGAGCGTCTCTCATGGAACCCATACCGACGATCAGAAAGAAGGGTGTGGTAGGAAAGGTGCTTTAAAATTTTTGTATTAAGAAATGACTCAAAAACTTTTGAGACACTGGATGTTAAAGCAATTGGACGATAGTTAGAGGGTTGGGAATGGTCACCTTTCTTTGGGACTGGCTGAATGAGAGCCAATTTCCTGCAAGAAGGAAAGGTACAAGTTGACAGACAAAAGCGAAAGAGTTCACCTAGGCAGGGTGTAGACACAGAAGCACAGTTCTTGTGGACAACAGGAGGGACTCCGTCAGGCCCATATGCCTTGTTAGTATCGAGTCCTATGATGGCAGAAAATACATCAGCTGAAGAAATTTTAATAATAGCCATGAGGAAGAGCTGATGAAATAAGTTTGAAACCAGTTAAGTTCTCTGATGTCAGTCTCACCAAGAAGTCCTTGTTTAAGTCAGGTCTCCATGTTATTTGATCCATTAGATTTGGTCAGTCGTATAGTTATTAGGGGCAAATGTTTATTGCAGGGGGCTTGCCGAGAAAGGTTAGACTGGGACACTGAATTAGATGAAATATATGTGAAACAATGGGAACATATTAGAAAGGAGTTTGAAACCACATCAAGCATATGTATTCCCAGGGAAATAAACAGTAATGAGAAGTCGCACGTACACATATTTTGTGATGCTTCTCAAAGGGCTTATGAAGCAGTAGCTTATTGCGCAACAGGAGAGGATAGTAAGATTATTATGTCCAAAGCCAGAGTTGTGTCAATTAAAGGAAGAACCCTACCTCAAATGGAATTGGCTTCCATAGAAGTAGGAACTAAGTTGGCCACGTATATAACCACTACTCTTGATACTCGGTTTGAGGATATCTATATATGGACTGACAGTGAAATTTGTCTTTACTGTATAGGTAAGAAAGACAGTAAAATTCCTTTCGTCCACAACAGAGTGAAGACTATTAAACAGCTGCCTTCCAAATTTAAATTTATGCATGTATCCTCCAAACCAAATCCATTGGATCTGCTCTCGAGTGGTTCGACTGTAAAGACACTGATCTAAGATAACTTGTGGTTTAAAGGTCCTAAATGGTTACTCACTAAAGATTGGCCTGAGCAGAAACAGTATAGTATTGCTGAGGTTGGTGTAGTAAACACGGATCCTGTAGTACCTGAGCCAGAAGTAATTGACATTAGCAGATTCTCATCAACAAGACAACTTATTAACACTACTAAATTAGTTGTTGAATTTTTTAATAAGAAAGTCGGGTTTTAGAAGTTAGATCCCAAGGAATATTGGCTGAAAAGGACACAAAGGAATTATTACGGAAAGAAATATGGCTTTTTAAGCCAAGGCACTGGGAACAAGAATAAGCTGATCAGAGATTTAGGCTTGTTCTTAGACGGAAAGGGTCTAATTAGATGCTGGGGCTGAATAATAAAGGCTGATTTATCCCTCCAAATTAAACATCCCATATTTTTACCCAAGAGTGGATATTTTGTACAGTTAATTTTAAAGGAAGACCATGATTTGACTCTTCACGGAGGTGTGCCGCAGACTTTGGCCCGAATCCGGGAAAGCTATTGGATCCCTAAGGGTAGACAGGTCATAAAGAAGTATCTCAAAGGTTGCATTACATGTAGGACGTATGAACAACGACCATATGACTATCCAGGACCACCTGCCTTACCACGGGATAGGGTAAATGTAAGTCGGCCCTTCCAAGTAACTGGAGTTGATTACGCAGTGGCTATACCTGTTATGGGTGAGTGAACTCCCCAGAAGGTTTATATATGTCTGTTTACTTGCACCTACACAAGGGCAGGTCTTCTAGAAATGGCAGAAGATCTGAGTTCAGAGATATTCCTGAACATATTTCGAAGATTTGCCGCCAGAAGGTCTTTTCCTAATAAATTAAAAAGCGACAACGGAACCAATTTCATTGGAGCAGCACCTGTACTTTTAAACATAATGAATGGCCCAATGGTTAAGCTGGTGCTGGGAATCCGAAATTGTACCTGGCAGTTCATAGCTCCAAGAGCACCATGGCAAAACGGATTTACTGAACAAATGGTCGGTATTGTGAAGAACTGCCTAAGGAAAACCTTACACAGAACTAAGATCACAAGAGAAGAGTTAAGAACAGTGATAACTGAAACTGAAACTAGGATTAATGATAGACCCCCTAACCTATTTAGATGACATTAGTGTTTCGATTGAGGCATTGACACCGGCTCATATGTTATATGACAGGAAGCTCCATCTGCTGCCTTGTATGAATATCCAAGAAGAAGTAGATGATCCTACCATAGAAAATAATGAATTAGGACAACATCTGCGGGAGGGATATCAACGTCTGAAAATGGTAATGGATACTTGGAATATACATTGGAGTGAAGAATATCTTTTGAGCCTATGAGAAAGATTTTATGAGGCTCAGGCTGCCAGCAACAAGACTGTTATAAACATAGGAGATGCGGTCTTAGTAAAAACAGAACAACCAGGATCCCAGTGGCCATTAGCTAAAGTGATCTCCACACACCCAGGTTCAAAGGGGGTGCTGAGACTCGTAAAAATAAAATGTAGGGGACATACCACCATTAAAACTATTGATAAGATTAGTTAGGATCGTTTATAAATCCCAGCCTGAAGCTCTCACATCACCCACGGGCCATAGTTATAAACTATCTTAAGCTTCAGTTTCGTATGATACTGCTTGACTATCTCGATTCATAATGTTTTCAAACATTTCACAACCGAACTATGAGTGAATATCAGCGACAAATGCAAATACCACGTGTATTCATGATAGTTCATGGCTACTGGAAGTGTTTTAACGTAAGAAATGTGTAGGATACTTTGTGCCTACGGCTGGCATAGTTCTCAGACTATAGTGTATTTATGGATTGACGAGTTCATTGATTTGATTGATTAATTTTTTACGCCCGAAGGCGACAAACCTAGTACAGTGCCGTGCGGCCATATGTGGGGTGAGTACAGGGGAATTCGTGCCACGCAGGACACGCTGTCGTGCTATAACAAATTAACACTCACCAAAGTGTGGATGACACATGAGAATAACATCTAGGTTATCATCTTCCAACAAATGTTTACAAGTGTCCACTAATGTGAGTCCATGTGGTATTAAATCAGAGACAAGTGGACATTCCAGGCAATAATGGTCAAGGGTGTTGGCAATGGGTGCGTCACACAGCTGACAGGAGGAGAAATAAGGTGCGTTGCCCACCCCAGCCACCTGCCACACAGGACGGTAGCCCAGTCTGAGGTGGGCACACACCACGTTATGTTGATGAACCATAAGACCACTGCGACGATATCTATGGGGACGAGAGAGAAAGTGGTCATAATGTTGGATGGACACACTATGAGCCCTCTTAGCATTTCTACAGTGGAGAATAGGGGAGTGGGCTGCTCTGCTTATTATCTGCTTGTAGCAAATGGGGGAGGCATTAGTAGCATCCACAGCAGGCAGATCCAGTCCACAGGCAGTCCTTGCAAGGAGGTCAGCGGTGTTGTCGACTGTGAGACCAATATGAGAAGGAATCCAAAGTAAGTGCACCACCAGTGAACGATCATGAGCAGTGGCCAATTGATGGAATATCTGTGTAACGAGGTGTTGATATGCAGGCCTGGGAGAGCAAAGGGCATGGAGGGCCGGCTGTGAGTCATAGATGATCAAGCTGATGATGTTCGTCTGTACTAATAAAGTAACTGCATCCAGGAGTCCATGTAGTTCACAATATGTAGAGCTCGATGAGGTTGGCAGTCGACGGCCCAACCAGCCGCCTTGAGGTGGGTCCAGACTTGAGGAAAATACAACACAGCCAGCACTGCCAACCTTCTGCAGGGAGCCATCAGCGAAGATATGGTGAGCCGAAGGGAGGGAAGATGACAGCCTGGTGATGGTTTCCAAAGCTAGCTGTTTCTGAAGCTGAGGTAGGTCAGTCTTGGAGGCCAGAGTGTATGAAATAGCAGGCACAGGGGTCTGTCAAGGTGGAACGCCATAGTACACCTCCTCAGCATGCACCAGTATGTTGATGTTTAGCAGTCAGACGTTTGAACAAACAGTATTAACTAGTGTGCGGCCACCAATGCGAAGCAGAGGCCTTGGTGCAGTGGGATCAAGGGAAGACCGAATGATGTGAGTGTAGTGGGGAGAAAGGTGAGGATAATGCAGGCACTTAACCACGGGGTATATTCTTTCAACAAGTGGTGGAAAGCTGAATTCAAGTTGCATGTTGACAATTCTGGTTGAGCCAGGGCAGCCCAGGATGAGTCTCATTACTGCGTTTTGGAACTTCTAAAGAGGTTGTAAGGCTGTTCTGGAAAGTTGACAAAGAGCAGGGGAGAGATAATAAGCAACTGATTGAATGAACGCTTTGTATATAGTTCATGCTACAGGAATAGACACCCTAGCAGCATTAGTGAGCCACTTGAGAGGTTTTAAGTGCTGCTGTAGCCGGGTCAGAAGAGACTGAACAATTGGATGCACGTGTTGTCTTGCACGAAAGGAGGGAGAAATCCGTACAGGCGCCCCCAGATAAAGGTACTGTGTGCACAGAGGGATAACACAATCCCCAACAGAGAATACAGGCAGTGTTCTTGCTGGACGGGAAGTGAAGATTCTACTCTTTGCTGGAGAGATAATGAGTCCACATTTGGAAGCCGACTCGTGAAACAAGTGAAGGAAACGTTGCAGATCTGCAGGGGAATTTGAATGAATGCAGACGTCATCAATAACGCAGACTCATGGTGGTATTATCTCCATGGCAACGCAGACTCACGGTGGTATTATCTCCATGGCAATGCAGACTCACTGTTGTATTCCAACTGGCTTTTATTTCGTAACACCTCTACCTTGGCAACTTATTCTTCACTCCACACCTCAGTATCTTTATGCATGTTACTGATGTCAACTATATTAAACCATATAATTACTAAACAAGACAATGTTACGGTATTATAGGCGGATTAAATTGCTAAAGGATGGGTGTTACGAAGCCTACTATGCCACCTTAGCTAATTACTCATCATATTACACCTGGTTAATGTGTGTGTGTGTGTGTGTGTGTGTGTGTGTGTGTGTGTGTGTGTGTGTGTGTGTGTGTGTGTGTGTGTGTGTGTGTGTGTGTGTGTGTGTGTGTGTGTGTGTGTGTGTGTGTAAGAAACGAAATCTGAACGCAAATGTGGGAAAGAGTAAATATGGTGGTGTTTGAGAGGAATGAAGTGATGAAGTGTTTGTGATGCTGCAAGATTAGGAAATGCATTATGTGGGTGTGCCTTTAATGTACTGCTAACTCACCTGGAGGCCCTTGTGTGTTGCGCAGACGGCTCAGACTGCTGGTGTGAGTGTGGGGATGGCAGTGAGCGTACTGAAATGAGAGAAAGAGGAAAGAAGCATGTATACCTATTAATTAAACATGGACTTAATCATCAGACGGACGTATATTGGCACTAATTATTTCAATACCCTCACAACACACACACACACACACACACACACACACACACACACACACTAGCATGCACACTCTTAACATCTACAATTATTATTACTACATTTAATTAACGTTATTGTTTTCTTAGAAATGTATATGCTTTTCAGATTTATTTGGTAATGTATAGATTTTTTATAAATAATAAATAATTAGACGTATTGTATATGGTATGTACGGTATATAATTTTGTTACATACAGCACGAAAATAAAAGTGATTGACTAAAATAACTGATTTTCCAACACTGCCGCCAATGCCACCACCTCCCTAACCATGAATTAATTGCAAATAGTTCACAATTATTGTTGTTCCTGTTGCTTTATCTCGGTGTGTGTGGGGGGGGAGCAGACCCATCAAGCACAAGCAAGCAGGCGCCATGCTATGGCAGACAGCACCTGGCCAGGGAGGGAACAGGGTCCTTCCACATGGCTAGGTGCAGGTAAAATGGAGGAGGCATTTTTTTTTTTTTTTTTAAGCGAGGAAGAAGGAACCAAAGGCCATGAGCCCGCAGTAACAGTTCCCTCCAAGAGAAAAACAAAATACAATATAGAGCCAAATTCAAGATCCAATCATTTTGAGATGCCTGGACACACTGCGTTTGAAAGACTGGAGATCATAGGCATCAGGAAATACAGACAGGGAGACAGTTCCAGAGCTGACCTGTTGCATAAATGAAAGACTGGGAGTAACGGTTAACTCTTGCATTAGAGAGTTGGACAGAAAAAGGATGAGAGTTTGCTGCCAGACGGGTGCTACGCGCCCGTCGTAGAGGTGGAGGAATGCAAGCAGACAGTTCAGAGGAGCAGTGATCATTAAAGTAGCGATAGAAAAGAGATAAAGATGCAACAGTGCGGCGAAGAGACAGAGGTTGAAGGGAGTCAGTAAGAGGAGGAGAGTTAATGAGACGAAAAGCCTTTGACTCCACCCTATTGAGAAGAGCTGTATGTGGGGAGCCTCCCCACACATGAGAGTTGTACTCCACACAGGGGCGGATAAAACCCCTGTATAGAGTCAACAATTGTGCAGGGGTAAAGAAAGAGCGGAGTCGGCTTAGCACACCCAATCTCTTGGAAGCAGATTTTACAAGAGATGTAATATGATCTTTCCAAGATAAGTCCCGAGTAAATGAAACCCCAAGCATGTTCAAGGATGATGCAGGATTAAGCTGAATATTATTAAACATTAGTGGGTATACCTGTGGAAGATTTTGTCGGGTTGATAGGTGTAAGAACTGAGTCTTAGATGCATTAAAGACAACCATATTATTTTTACCCCAGTCAGAGATACGAGCCAAATCAGACATTAGGTGTGCCATAGCCTCATCCCTTGCTTGTTGAAGTAACTGTTGAGATGGGCGTTGCGGGAACCGAATGGAAAGGTGAAGGGTGGAGTCGTCAGCGTATGAGTGGATAGGGTTAGATGTACAGCTTAGAAGATCATTGATGAATAAAAGGAAGAGAGTTGGTGATAGGACAGAGCCCTGAGGGACACCACTGTTGATAGATCTAGGAGAAGAACGATGGCCGTCTACAACAGCGGCTATAGAACGACCAGAAAGGAAGCTTGCGATAAAGGCACAGATAGAAGGATAGAAACCGTAGGAGGGCAGTTTGGAAATTAAAGATTTATGCCAGACTCGATCAAAAGCCTTAGAGATGTCAAGTGCAATGGCAAAGCTTTCGCCAAAGTCCCGAAAGGAGGATGACCAGGAGTCTGAAAGGTAGGTGAGAAGATCGCCAGTGGAGCGTCCCTGACGGAACCCATACTGACGATCGGAAAGAAGGTTGTGATAGGAAAGATGCCTTAAAATTTTTCTATTAAGAATTGACTCGAAAACTTTTGAAATACAGGACGTTAAAGCAATTGGACGATAGTTGGAGGGTTGGGAGTGGTCACCCTTCTTTGGGACTGGCTGAATGAGAGCAAACTTCCAGCAAGAAGGAAAGGTACAAGTTGACAGACAAAGGCGAAAGAGTTTGCCTAGGCAGGGTGTAAGCACAGAAGCACAGTTCTTGAGAACAACAGGAGGGACCCCATCAGGCCCATATGCCTTGTTAGTACTGAGGCCAGTGATGGCAGAAAATACATCAACTGAATAAATTTTAATGTCAGCCATGAGGAAGTCAAAGGGGGGAAGTGATGGAGAAACAGCACCGGAATCGTCTAAGGTAGAATTGGAGGAGAAAGTCTGTGTGAAGAGATCTGCTTTATCAGTAGAAGAAATAGCTACAGAACCATCAGAGTAGAAAAGAGGAGGGAAGGATGATGAGGTAAAGTTGTTAGAAAGATTTTTGGCAAGATGCCAGAAGGAGCGGGAAGAATTCGAGTCGGAGAGTTGAGAGCATTTAGTATGGATGAAATTATTTTTAGTAGAGCGAAGAACAGACTTAGCACGATTCCGGGCAGTAACGTAAAGATGATGTGATTCAGGGGTGGGTTGGCTCCGGTACCTTTTGTAGGCCCTCTCCTTGTTGCGGACAGCATTAGAACAAGCGTGATTAAACCAAGGCTTTCTTGCATTAGTCAAAGGATATGAGAAAGGAATGTATGCTTCCATGCCCGAGAGAATAACCTCCGTAATGCGCAAGGCACACTCAGATGGCTCCCGGCCACGGAAGCAATAATCATTCCAGGGAAAAATCAAAGAAGTACTGCCTGAGGGCCTCCCAGTCCGCGGCTCCAAAATGCCATAGACGACGTTTCACTGGAGGGTCCACAGGCCGTACCGGAGTGATAGGACAGGTTAAGGTAATAAGGTTGTGATCGGAGGAGCCCAACGGAGAGAAAAGATTAACAGAGTAAGCAGAAGGATTAGTTGTGAGGAAGAGGTCAAGTATGTTGGAGCTCTCACCAAGGCGGTCAGGGATACGGGTAGGGTGCTGTACAAGCTGCTCTAGGTCATTAAGGATAGAAAAGATGTAGGCTTGTTCACCAGGTGGATCTGTGAAAGGAGAGGAGAGCCAAAGGTGGTGGTGAACATTGAAATCTCCAAGAATGGAGATTTCAGAGAAAGGAGAAATGGATAGAATGTGTTCCATCGTAGAAGTAAGATAGTCGAAGAATTTTTGATATTCAGTAGAATTAGGGGATAAGTAAACAGCACAGATATATTTAGTCAGAGAATGACAGGAAAGCCGAAGCCAGAGTGTGGAGAATTCAGAAGAATCAAGTTCAGGAACACGAGAGCAAGATAAGTCGTTGCGTATATATACACAACAGCCACCTTTGGCTTTGAAATGAGTATAGAGAAAGTAGGAGGATACAGAAAAGGGTTTGCTGTCAGTTGTCTCAGACAGCTGAGTCTCCGTTAGAAAAAGAAGGTGAGGTTTAGAGGAGGAGAGGTGGTGCTCAACAGAGCGAAAGTTAGAGGAAAGGCCGCGAATGTTGCAGAAATGAAGAAGAAGAGAGTCAGACCGTGGTTCCAGGCACCCTGAGTCGTCACCGGGAGACGGGCAGATGGTGGGGGCATTTATGGTCCCCCCCCCTGGGGACTCCGAGGCTTGATAAGACGACGCCATTTTGGTAAATTTTGAATAGGAAGTGTAGTGTGTACTGTGCATGCAGTGTGGTGAAGATAGAGAAATTTGTACTGGAGAGCATGCTGGCCTACTCTCTGTGTAACTGAGACACTGAAAAAGTTCAGCAAAGGGGGATGGTCAGGAACTAGTCCTGAGGGCTGATGAAACGGGAGCTCCAGCACGCCCAAGAGCATGAGCTGTGTATAGGATATATGTGTGAGTAGTAGTATCAGGCCGGACTTTGACTACTTCGTAAATGTGGCTGAGTTGCCCGCCTAGGAGTGTTGTGCAAGGCCAGCTACCACGTCACTGCCATGGTAGTACCTCTGGGGACGATGGTAACCATCCACCTACTACCTTTTTGGTGGGCTAACGAGTGCCACGCCTTGCCTAAGGGTGACCCGGGATTATGCAAGGCAGGGGCGTCCATCTTCCCTGAACCGGATACATCATGAGGCCCCATAGCCAGATACTTGCCAGGGAAATGGTCAAAGCACGAAAGTATGTGTGCACCTGGCCTAATGTAATCCCTTCCACGCCATGACATTTAATTCTTACTGCCAGTATACGACTTTATTCCACACAGGTCAACCCTCTGGTGGTGAAGGAGTTAATGAAGACTGCATATAACCCCTCCAGTGCCAAGTGTGGTTAATGAAGGCTGTATATAACCCCTCCAGTGCCAAGTGTGGTTAATGAAGGCTGTATATAACCCCTCCAGTGCCAAGTGTGGTTAATGAAGGCTGTATATAACCCCTCCAGTGCCAAGTGTGGTTAATGAAGGCTGTATATAACCCCTCCAGTGCCAAGTGTGGTTAATGAAGGCTGTATATAACCCCTCCAGTGCCAAGTGTGGTTAATGAAGGCCGTATATAACCCCTCCAGTGACAAGTGGGGTTAATGAAGGCTGTATATAACCCCTCCAGTGCCAAGTCTCTCCTAAGATGAACAAAATTGTGTGGAAACAGCAAGAAGGAAACATAGGACATCGGGCTGTCTCGTTGCAGGGGTTGAAAATGAAGGCTTGTCCAAAATCTACAGAGAATGCTGAGTAATTCCTGAACTAACTTGTTTTGTACAGTACTCTAATATGGCCATCACTCATTGTCCTATTATCTCCATGGCAATGCAGACTTACGGTGGTACTCCAACTGGCTTTTATTTCGTTACAACTTTACCTGGGCAACTTATTCTGCACTCCTCACCTCAGTATCTTTATGCATGTTACTGATGTAAACTATATTTATATCAAATCCATATAATTACTAAACAACTCTGGACTCGACACCTCAGTATCTTTATGCATGTTACTGATATAAACTATATTTATATTAAAATCATATAATTACTAAACAAGACAATGCTAAGGTGTTATAGGCAGAATAAATCTCTAAAGGATGGTTGTTACGAAGCCTACTTGATTGACTGATTGATAGCCCAGTTTGTCTGCATTTCACGGCTTCATTCACTAAGTTCGGTGACAGAAAAAGACAATACTGTGGCTCGACATCGTTGCCACAGCACTTCTTCGTGACTAGCATCATATTTTAATGCTGAGCTACTGTTATAACTCGGCGCTCAGGGTGGACAGATGGCAATTTTAGGCCAAGTTTGAGTTGAAGGAGTGTATATATATATATATATATATATATATATATATATATATATATATATATATATATATATATATATATATTATTATTAATATTCCTGCCACCTTCAGATGATTTACTCAGCTTGATATGACAAGAGTGAATTCTGTAGGGAACACAAGTGACTCCACGACATATTACACCTTAATAATTATCACTGACATCACTAACATGGACAGTTTTAATCAATAACAAAAACAGGGAGACTGAGGTGTAATGAGCAGAATGAATCGCCGAGGTAGAGGTGTTACGAAATAAAACTTGGAATAAGACAGTGATTCTGCATTACCATGGAGATCACCTCTCCTTGCAGGTATGAGAGAGAGAGAGAGAGAGAGAGAGAGAGAGAAGAGAGAGAGAGAGAATGAGAGAGAAAGCAACGTCCCCCTCATCCTGTCTCCTCAGTGGCCCACATAAAAATGACGATATTCCCACAAATGTACTATACCATCCATGCCTGTTTCTTTGGTACAGGCGGGCGGGTACAAGTGTATTACAACATTGGCATTGTTTATATATCGCGTGTATACCTGAACAAGATATTTATGACAAAATAATACTCTTATAGTGGTGCCAAGTTAAAGAACAATACCATCATCTCTCGTTAGTCTTAAAAGCATACTAACACAACTCAGGTTTCAAGTCTGTAGTATATTAAGGCATCATATTGTCTTAGTAATATGTAAATTAATTCTTATGTTATTGTCTTTACCTCATGACTACTGGTGTGGTAAATGTGGTAAACTGATCCACCCATAATACACTGTGATCTGAGAACTGTGCCAGCCATATTCACAAAACATCCTAGGCATTTCTTACCATATACAAGTTCCTGTAGCAGTGAATTATAATACGTACAGTTGTGTGTTGTATTTTTCACTGTAATGTTCACTCTTTGGTCCGTTGTGAAGTGTTTGGCGGCATTATGAATGTAAATAATAATAAGTCAAAGAATCATAAATGGAACTAAGGCTTGGGATAATATCTAACTATAGCCCATGTGTATTGTGTGATTTCAGGCCGGGATTTATAAAGGATCCTAATTAATCTACAGGATAAACCAAACGCCGTAAGTTATCTACTACGATGGGTGGTTTATTTTTCATATTTTGTCACTGTAATATTGACTAACTAATTTATAAAGTGTTTGTTAGTTGCCTGAGGGAAGATGAGCGTCTATAAAGACAGTTATATACACAGTTTAGTTTAGAAGTTTATTAATACACCAAAGGTTTTGGCTGAACTAAATTAACGTGTTTACCTAATGTGCTGTTAGTGTTGATATGTTTTCTGTTTTAATCACACTAAATAACTACCAATAAATTGCCTCCTTCCTGCATATACAGTTGAGAGCAGTGGTATAGAAATAAACCAACGTCGTTAAAATAATATTATCATTAAAATAATAAGTTTCATTGCTTGGTGGTGCTGCAGTAAAGACTTGCCAGGTTTTAATACTAAAATGTGTGGCTTGAAGAACAGTGCCCCCGAAGAATACCATAGTACCCCCAACGACAGGGCAAGCCAAACACAGCTTAGTATGCCTGAAGATGCGCCGACACCCCCACACGGACCCCACGGGGTAGCCACCACCAGTCACCACCACTCCCGGCAACAGCGACATATGTCAGCCCGGGCCATGCGCCCCTGTGTCATGCAGCCACCACACCGCCGCCACCATAGGAGAAGGACACTACCTTCGCAGAGTGGAATTGTTGAGCCAGCTAGGGGTGGAGTTAGAAAAAACACTCCAGACGGCGCCCCTCTGGTAGAGACGATCTATGGTCGCTCCCAAAGTGTTCCGGTAGAGACGATCTGTGGTCGCTCCCATCTTCGTGAGACGATCTATGGTCGCTCCGAAAGTGTTCCGGTAGAGACGATCTATGGTCGCTCCGAAAGTGTTCCGGTAGAGACGATCTATGGTCGCTCCCATCCTCGTGAGACGATCTATGGTCACTCCGAAAGTGCTCCGGTAGAGACGATCTATGGTCACTCCCATCCTCGTGAGACGATCCATGGTCGCTCCGAAAGTGCTCCGGTAGAGACGATCCATGGTCGCTCCCATCCTCGTGAGACGATCTATGGTCGCTCCGGGAGTGTCTTGGTAGAGATGACCTATTGTCGCTCCCTTCCTCGTGAGATGATCTACTGTCGCTCCGAGGGTGTGCAGAGAGAGGTGAGTGGAGAGACGTCCCCACGGCATGAGACTAGAGCCCAGGCTTCCTGTCCCAGAGTGACCCAGACAGGCCTCACAGCCTCCCCTGGTCTCTGTTCCCTACGCCTGGCTCTAGAGCAGACGCACCTGATGGACCCCAGTGGAAGTTGCTGCTGCAGCCCTCCCCTGTCGGCGCCCCCGGACGCTGGAGACCGCAGCCCACAGTCTCCCTCGGTTCTCCCCAGGACACCCGGGCGTGATCTCTCTACGTCCCCACGATGCCGGGACTTATCACAGAGGTTCCTGGAGCTATTCGGCCCCAGTCCCGAGGGCCACATGCCTGAGCCAAGCCCGGAAGCCACAGGAAGCCCAGGACGCGAGAGGACGCCCTTACGAGTTATCCCGTGCCCTCTCGGCCCGCCTTGCATTGGCGGTACCCCTAGCCCGGGAGGATCGCCGACGACAAGTTCCTGCCTATCCCCCTGATGAATACGTGTGATATTGTAGCACGAGTGATTTAGGTTAAGTGTGATTTCCCCTAATGTAAGTATTGTGCAGTGATCTCATATAGTGAATATCGGGGTGAATAAGATCACAGTGAGAAGTTAAAGGACGAGAGTGTGGAGCAAGATCTGATTGACTATACGTGTGAGTGATATCCCTGTTATACAATTAATAAGCCTGTGCCGCCGGGAGATTCCCCTATAAAGACATACACCCATTACTGTGAGGGAATATTGTGAAAGGAAGTATTAATGATATTCTCTGCCTCCCCCACGCTACCCATAAATCTTGTTTACCACCCTCTCTCACTCCCATATCTCAAGTAAGTGTAAATCAAGAATAAAATCAATTACCAAAGTCTTTTGGCTAGTGGAAACCATATAAACTTCACGGCTAATATCTGCCGCCCTCCAGTATTACCATAACTTTCCCCTAGCCGTCACAAGTCACTCCCCGCACCTCCCCTATCTCCTCCTAGTGAGACTCAACCCCCCTCCCGCGCCCCCGCGCGCGCCTATATTTACTGCACTCCTGATACACTAGGATTGTTTGTGTTGTCATTACTATCAGAGAAGCAAGTATCCTGCGAGGTACACATATCCTAGATAAGATTTTATATTGCTATATATTGTGCTGTAATATCTGCTGATTTGTCCTGTGTCTGACTGTGGTAATATACGTGTAAAGGTTGTTGCCTAGAGTTTTTGTGTCCAGCCT
Organism: Coenobita brevimanus; assembly: GCF_032717465.1. Classification (NCBI taxonomy): domain Eukaryota; kingdom Metazoa; phylum Arthropoda; class Malacostraca; order Decapoda; family Coenobitidae; genus Coenobita; species Coenobita brevimanus. Next base: position 13,399,545 of record NC_137026.1, on the reverse strand, counting down.
CTCTTTATTGCACTAAGCACCGGTCTCGAAAGAGCACCCCGCTTCACGTTAGATGAAATAGGAACGAGAAGTCGAGCCTAATTCCACCTAGCATTACAAATACCAAGAAGGGAAACACGAGGTATAAGTTTACCTGAGCCTTTACAATTACTTTAGCTGGTATATTCTTGATAGTAAAACTTAGCCTGGCATCTGGCCTATCTTGCCCTACCCTAACACATGTTCTGTTCTTACACAGCATCAGTCTTTGCCTATCCACCCCTGTTTTCCCTTTCTGCATTACACCCTCCTTTCATCCACCAAACCAACCAATTCAGACCAACGATGCTTCGAACCTCCTAGTGCTCCAGCATGTTCATAAATACTCGGGTTTAATTACCCATCTGATGGTCCAATTAATGTTGTTACATGGGATGTGTTCACTTAGGTTCAGCCAGACAGCCGCATCAGTGATAACTGCAACTTAAACACACATTACGTGACGTGAAGGAGGCAGGTCAACCAAAACCTTGAACCTTTTCCAGCACAGACTGACACACAACAGTTTCCACATCGGGACTGCGTTACCTGTTAACCAAGTCTGGATTTTACCACGAGGATAATAAGAAAATAAAGGAGATATACCATAGGAAATATAGTTACTTCTAATATTAACACCAAACAAACCATCACTTTATTACAAACTAGGAGGTAAAGCTTTTTTTATTTGTCTTAAGAGTGTAACTGGGATGGTACATTTCCTCCTTAAAATGGCAATACTGAAAGAATATTATTTTTGGTTTAAATAGTGGTGTTCAGGTACACAGGCGATACATAAGTGATCCAGTGTTGTAATAACTATATACACACCCGCCTGTACGAAAAACACACAGCTGGAAGGAGAAATTATTGAAATGTCGTCATTTTTATGCTGGTCACTGAGGGGAGAGGATGATTGCGATGTCGCTCCTCTCTCTCTCTTCTTAGCCAGCAAAGAGGTTGACGGGAGAGCAAGTATCTCCATGGCAGCGCAGACTCCCGATCTTATTGCAATGAACACTTGAAAAGTCCTGACACATCTTGCTTAGCGATTTACTCTGCATATTAGACCTAGTTAATGAGTTTGGAAGTTAGTTTATGAAACGAAATCTGAAACTACAGTACATATAGCAAAGAGTAAAGTTAAGGTCTTTGAGAGGAATAAAGTCAGTGACTGCTATAGTCATTCTACATTAACTTGGTCAAAAAGTGCTGAGTTGTAGGCAGAGATTAACACCAGAGTATGATGCTAGTTACGAATAAGTGCTATGGAATAGTTGAAGAGACACAGCATTGTGTTCCTCCGCCACTAAGTTGTGTGAAATAATATACAAAAGGACGAAAATCTGACCGAAGTTACAGTGAAAGAACTACAGTGACGAAGACTGGTCAGGAAACAAAGCGTGAGTGCCTTAAAAAAGCTAGCTAGTTTACTGTAACTGAAATACCAGCGCGGCGGGATGAGCCCGACACCACCACCCCAGGAGGAGAGAGTGAGGGGATGACACCCATCCCACAAGGAGACAACGGAGGGGCTGATTTACCTGGGTGGATGTCCAGGCAACAACGGCGCATCTCCCTCGCGACCCGGCGCCCCTCTTCCGCGCAGCCAGACCACCCGGCAGTGTACTCTCCAGCAAAGGGAATGCTTGCCAGAATCGGGGTGGGACTTGAGTGGTAAGTTCCCAGGCACACCCTCGGACGCCGAGTCTTCTGGATTGGCTCCAAACCTAACTGAGATTCAGGAGGAGCCACTAGGGTTCCTATTCCCCTGCCTAGACTGAAGGAGGGTACGCTCCATTGGAGCTGTGGCGAAAACTGAGACAGTACATCCGACCTCTTCCTCCTGACTTTACTGCCATAAGACCTTCCCGTACGGAAGGAGGGCACGCTCCGTCGGAGCTGTGGCAAAAGCCGAGAGAGTACATCCGACCTCTTCCTCCTGACATCCCCGGAACAGGTAACCCCAACCTGATGAAGGGAGGGCATGCTCCGTCGGAGCTGTGGTGAAAGCTGAGAGTGTACGCCCAACCTCTTCCTCCCGACGTCTCCAGGGCAGGAGGCCCTAGCCCTACGACAGGAGCGCCCTTGCACCCCTGTTCCACATAGGAGCACAGGCAGTGCCCGACGGGGTTGCCTGGCGAAAGGAGTCACCTCTGGCTTGCCTCACCGCCCTGGTGTTAGAGCAAGGTGTCATTCTTTCCAGCTCTCTCCTTGGAAGGATGGAGTCTCTCCCCCTACAGGCTCCCCTCCTGAGTCCAGAGCAGACGAGGTGCCCCCGAGGCCTGGAATCCGGTCCCTGCAGCCCAGGTCACCCCAGACACTGATGGGCTCCGCCAGGACCAGACACTGCAGCTCTACCCTGTTGGCCTCCCCCTACAGCAGATGCCGCAGTCCCCGGGGCCAGCAGACCCCACCAGGTGCTCGCCGAGGCCAAAGGGCCTCCCCCGACACAAACGGCTGCTGTCCTTCCCTGACGGCCACCTTGGACCGGGGTACAGGCCGCCCTTCCTTGGTGGCACCCCCCTCCCGGCCAACCCTCAGGCCGGGCCTTCATCAGGCCCTCCCCCGGTCCCCAAAGACGACCAAGGGCCGACGGCGTACTGCCTGACTTCTGGCCCTCTTCGGGCCCAGTCCTGAGAGCCCTGCCTCCTGCAGGGCCAACGCAGCGAGAGGGCCGCCCCAGACACTGCCCCATTACTCCCAGACTAGGGCAACTCCACTGTTGTGCACAGCTCCCTGGACGGCCCACCTCCCACGCCTGGCTGCCACCTGAAGCTCCCTTCACAGCCCCTCTCCCCCGTGGGCCGTGGTCTCCTCTCCGTCAAAACTGTGTGTGACAAGTCTCGAATTATATGCCTCCCCAGTGTTGTGAACCCCCCTTTTTAGTGAATTACCAGTGAACCGTACTCGTGTGTTCCTTTCCCCTATCCCCATATGCGGTACACCCCCCCCCCTTTTTTTTAGTGTTCCCCCCTTGCTGACGAGTCAAGCCCCTATGAATCACGTACAGAATGCATAACCACAGCCCCAGGTTGAGGTCCCTCCCCCCCTCGTTTGGACAGAACAGACAAGTCCGTATCACTCACCTAACACAGCAATATCTCAGTACTGGATCCTCCCCATCCTCTCCTCCTTGACCCCGGCCCAGCCCCACAAAGAGAAACCCTCCTTATCCTCAGTAAGCCCCGCACCCCCCCTTCTCTCCCACTTCCCTCCCAATGTGATCTACGGTATATTCTCGGCCTGTGTGATGCGTATATAGAGCCTAAGTTACCTAGGGACTGCTGTACATGTCACGCGGAGATGATGTATTAGCTAGGACCCATCTGTGTCCCGCGAGCACCTAGGCTGAAGAGCTGTCCCTGTGGGTATACTGGGTTGTGTTGTATGTAAACCTCTCTGTGTGATGTATTATCTATATTGGTGAGATATTACCTGTGATACTGTGAGGAAGTTACCCAGATGTGAGTCTAAGATGCTGAACTAGGCAGACAGTGATTCAGACCAACATCGGTGTAAGGCATTGTGTAATTTCGACTCTGGTCATAGAATAATGTGAGTGTAATTGATTCTCTATTAATATATTGGTGTATTTGTTCACTCGTGGTGTTTATGTTTCCCTTCCTTGCTAGTGCTGACCCAGTCAGGAATTAAGGACCCAGAGTTGCATCATGACTGGACCCGAGAAGTCGGGACACAGAACACGTTGTATGACAGTAACCCTAGAAATCCTTTACTATGCTGGGTGGTAACCATAAATGACTCTTGGTGGTTAGTGGGTTAGGGCACAGCAACTGGCTGGGGCTGCATGGGTTTACATCCAAGGAAAGGTTAGCAGGTTAGGGCACAGCAACTGGCTGGGGCTGCCAGGGTTTACTTCCAAGACAATGTTAGTGGGTCAGGGCATGTAGGTATTATATAGGCATTAGTTTATATTTCATAAACACAATGTACAGGATGTAGTGTCTGTTGGAGATGTACACAGCTTATCACTAGGAATGTCAATCCACATAATGTATATCCACAGTCTTGTTGTCCTAGACCATCAAGAATTCTTAACCTATGATGTATCTCAAACAATCTCTTTGTAGTCTACGTGAGTAACTAGACACTACGTCCTGCACACTCATCCTCTCCACGCTGTATATAATGTCGGAGAGCTTCTCTTCAGAATAGAAGGAGTTGGAGAGAAGGCCCGTTAACACGAGGGTAAGAAGGGGTAGAAAGGGCCCGAGAATACGACTGAGGGCGGAGGCAGGAGATAGGGAGTAGGAGAGTTAAAGTAAAGTAGAAGGACAGCAGCTAGCACAAACTGCTACTAACCATAGGGCATACGGGTCACACCAAGCTCTTAACTTTTATTCAAGTGTCTTACAATAAACTCCACCAACCCAAAGCTGCCTGTTTCATCATCCCACTTAAAATACAAAGAGAATAATGGAACAGAGGAGGCCTACACTGATTATCTCCTACACGCCTCACCATTACTCTCTCCTAGCGACTCTTCCATCGATGATATAGAAATACTTAGATTGGTGGCAGCGAATGTACGAGCCACGCCTACGAGTCTACAAGGCCACAAGTCTACAGCTGAGTCTACATTATCAAGGTAGAAGACAAACGATACTACAATTCGAGCCCCACAACGCCTCATAACTTTAATTCCTACGACGAACTAACAAACTACAACCATCAACTACTGCAACATAACAAGCAAGCAGACAGCAAGTGCTGGCGGAGTATCTACGCACTTCGTCCCTAGTTCTCCAAACTACCTTTACCGCAACTCCACGATTACAAGAAACAATAGCAGCGATAAATTACGTCTATCGACAACTCCACAAGCCTGCAATTTAATCTGAACAAACAAAGAAAATCAAACGTACAAGAAGAAGAAACAAGCAAAAGTGAGAAAGGAGGAAGTGCATCTGTACTGTGCTAATAGTGTTGACTGTTGACCTAGCATGGTCATGTATCAGCACAACTGACCTCCATTCCTAACTCCTCCTTGAACCTCCACCACTCTCCACCATTACCTCCATCTTCTCCACCACTACCACCACCACCATCTTCTCCACCACAACTCCCAGAGTGAGGCAGCAGTGTGTCATCATCAGCTGAGTGGGGACAACGACACCGAGTGCTGACGCAGTCATGCCAGGACCCTGACCTACCACAATACTAACACCTTCAGCCATCATCACTATCATCAGCAGCAGCACCCTAGCCAGTATTCCCACCACAGGTAATATCAGTGAGTCAAACATTTACTCTATTAGTTTAACCGCTAAGTGTGCCGTCACACTGGGACAAAAGTGGCTAACATGCGAGCCAGTTTTGCTAGCCACTAGCCAAACTGACTCACGGTGAGCGAGATTTCGCTTGCAAGGCAAAAGGGATAACAATTCTTGCTCACAGCGTGATGGTGGGATTAGAACTCAAATACGCCTGTGTTAATTTTGTAATTGGTGAGGAAATATTCTGTTATTCAAAGAAGGAAACTTTAACTAAAATTGTTAAGTAAATACAATTTAATTCTCGTGGGTTTTATTCATTTCTATTTTTTCCTTGTAACATGAAATAAATATTCGGACACTCGGGTAACCAGCCATGGAGGCTATCTGTTTTGTCTCCAAACAACATGTAAAAATCAGATTTTGATATGGATCCTGCGGCAAAGAAAACTCTAGAAGACTGCTTTGTGGCTCTGGAGTTTCTAAAGTACGTGAGGTGGTTACAGAAAATGAGGAAAAGGGAGTGGGTACTCCGTGGTGGTTTGTTTACATATGAGCACAAGGCGCCAAGGCAGATGAAGCGTTAGCCGTTTTGGCTCTCAAAAACACACGAGTGTGACAGACACTCGACTCTGCTAACCGTTTTCACTCGCAAAACTGGCTTGCATGTTAGCCATTTTTGGTCTAGTGTGACACCACCTTTAACTGCGGGGATGTCGGAAGCGTGCTGTGCCTGTCCCGCGGGGATAACCGCACTCCGACTGACTTTTTAAAAATATTTGCCAAAAATCAGTTATTAGTCCTAGAATATTATAATTATATATGCTTATGGCACATGCCTCCAGCTTTCTCCCGGGATGTTTTTTGAACCTTCGTCGACTACTGTAGGACTTGTGGAGACTTCTAAGGCTGGGTAATGAAGTCTCCACTTTACATTTTCCAGTACCCCGTAATATGGTTACCACTGCCTGATATTATCACTACAAACACTATTTTGTGAATTTCAAGTAGTTCAGAATCCATACTACAAAAAAAAAAAAACACTGTCAAAGCAATGTAAATTACAAACGTGTACGAGTTTTCCACCCACGCTCGTTCCCCGCTGGTATTCTTAGGCGGAGCTGTCATTTATTATTTATAAACACACCCACACTTTATATTCCTAGTACTTTATTACACTTATTTATATATACAATATTTATCCATAAGTTTCCTTCACTACTAGTAGTTTATTTTCGCTCCATGCATTCACTTTCTTGTTCAGTAAACTAGCGTAGAGAGCGATGCTTTCACTTTCACTGTCATTACTCCAAGTATTTATATTCATATTCTTATATTAGTAATTATTTACATTTCTATTTACATTTTCTATTTTATTTACATTATTTACATTTCTATTTTATTTACACTATGTTATCCACTGTCACTTGCAGTAACTAAGGGCTCCTTCCCCTTGGAGCCAGGACAAACCTGGGACACTGAAGCACTCGTACTGGGAGTTTCTGTCACCATTTACTCCACTGGCTCATCACACGATTCACCAGAAAGATCGTAGTCACTGCGGATAAATTAGCCAGTTCACGTTCCACAGCAGAGTCACTTAGTCTTTTACCCTTTACCACAAGAGATTTCGTAGGGGTAGAGGTCACAGGGCCCTTTGCAGTGGGCTCAGAAGCGGCTGAAATGGAGGGGCGCGAATCAGACATGGTTTCACCTCGAAAGACGGCAGTAAACTGAGTGATGTGGCGTATTTTGGGCAAGGCAGGCTTGACAATGTCAGTGTGGTGACAGCTACTAATTTATATGCTGTGAAATGGCTGGCAGGAAATCTAGACAATACGTAATAAATTAGGTAGTTCCAGGTGAATGTAAATATCACCTAGGCTTCTCCCTTCCTTTCTTATATATATTTTTATTACGAGAACAGGTCATACGGCATATTTCAAGAGGAAATAAACAGAGAAAATTAGCAAACAAGTGAACATGGGGTGTTGCCAGGTGATAATTAGCCCATTCCAGGTGTATGGCAGTATCAATTACCTTTTCTCTTTTTTATATATATTATTTGGTATAAGAATAGGGCATAGGGCACATTTCAATGGATGAAATGAGTGGAAAAATCCAGGAAGGATTTGCGTAGCCTGGCGCAGCTGGGTAGGCAGGAGGAGAGGGTAATGGAGGGGAGGTAAGGAGGGGAGTCTAGGACAGGGGAAAAATGACTAAATTGTCAACAATGGATGGTAGTATAGATGACGAATATGGGCAGGGAAGGTTTGACAATTTCAGCGTGGTGACAGCTGATAATTTATATGCTGTGAAATGTTTGGCAGGAAATCAGGACAATACATAATAAAATAGGTAGTTCTAGATGAATGTAAATATCACTTAGGCTTCTCCCTTCCTTTCTTATATATATTTTATTATAAGAATAGGTCATACGGCATATTTCAAGGGGAAATAAATAGGGAAAATTAGCGAACGAGTGCACGTGCGATGTTGCCAAGTGATAATTAGCCCATTCCAGGTGTATGGCAATATCAATTACATTTTCTCTTTATTTTATATAACATATTGTATAAAAATAGGGCATAGGGCAAATGTCAATGGATGAAATGAGTGGAAAAATCTGGACAGGATTTGTGTAGCACAGCGTGGCTGGGCAGGTGGGGGGAGAGGGTAATGGAGGGGAGGTAAGGAGGTGAGTCAAGGACAGGGGAAAAATGGCTAAATTGTCAACAATGGATGGGAGTACAGATGACATTAGCAGTGCTGACTATAGCTGGACACTGGCAGTACTGACAGATGATACAAGCCACCACTTGAAAGCCCAGGCGAAGTCAAAATAACACAGACTCACAAAAGTGATGCCCCACGATATGATCTCTTGTGCCCAAGCATCACGAAAGTGACGCCCCACAGTTAAGGGGTTAATACTACTACCGTACTTCATTTATATACAATCTTACGAATATACACAGTGACAGACAAGATCCTTACACCAACATATAATACATGCATATGAAAATCAGGTAAGACCAGAAAATTAAAATATAAGTACACATGTATCCTTCATATTATAGTAACAAGGAAATTCAAATGAAAATGACTAACAAAAATGGAGCTTGCAACAGTGCGCTATACTCAACCACACACTTTAGTGCGTCCAACCTATACCTAGAGATGAATTTTAAAATGAGCAAACATGAAGTTCACTTCACAACCTTTGGTGAACTATAGTATCAAGTGATGTGTGGTACAAACGAAGTGATGTGAATACTGTACATATTGTAAATATTATTTATCTAATTTTATATAAACTAACAAAATAAGGGTTACACATAAGGTCATCTTAATTTAAACTGTGCACCATAACTAAGTCAATACACCCATGGTGTTTCAAGTAAACTGCAACATAACTAAGATAATACACCTATGGTGTCTCACATAACTAAGCTAGTACACCCATGGTGTCTCATATAAACTGTGCAACATAACTAAGTTAATACACCTACGGCGTCTGAAATAAATTGTGCAACATAACTAAGATAATACACCTATGGTGTCTCACAAAACTAAGCTAATACACCTATGGTGTCTGACATAACTAAGCTTATACACCCATGGTGTCTTACATAAACAGTGCAATGTAACTAAGCCTATACACCTATGCTGTCTCAAATAAACAAGTACATCAAATATGACTGATTCATACTATGAGTGTACTGCTATTATTGTATTAATTTTATACATATGTGTCAGTTATATAGCTACAGTGACCACACTTGTAATTACTGCAGTTAGGTTACATTTCCTACAATCATGTAACTACATACGATATCATCACTACAATTATGTTACAGTTGCTACAATTATGTAACTACAAACACTTACATTACCTTGGATTACTGCAATTATGTTACATTTCCTACAATTATGTAACTACAGATGATGGCATGACTAAAATTGTTACAGTTCCTACAATTATATAACTACAAACGATAGCATTACTACAATTATGTAATTACACACGATAGCATTACTATAATTAAGTTACAGTTGCTACAATTATGTAACTACAATTTTATGACCAACACAATTATGTAACAGTTCCATTAACATTCGGTAACTACAATTTCATGGCCACCACAGTTATGTAACAGTTCCGTTAACAATATGTAACTACAATTTTATGACCAACATAATTATGTAACAGTTGCATTAACAATATGTAACTACAACTTATACACATATTGTGTATGTTGTAATTACATATTGTTAATGCATATGTCTCCAATATACACTACATCCTGTACACTGTGTTTATGAGATATATATACTAATGCCTATATAATACCTACAGGCACAGCAACTGGCTGGGGCTGCATGGGTTTACATCCAAGGCAAGTGGGTTACGGAACAGCAACTGGCTCCGGCTGGATGGGTTTACATCCAAGGCAAGGTTAGTGGGTTAGGGCACAGCAACTGGCTCTGGCTGGATGGGTTTACATCCAAGGCAAGGTTAGTGGGTTAGGGCACAGCAACTGGCTGGGGCGGCATGGGTTTACATCCAAGGCAAGGTTAGTGGGTTAGGGCACAGCAACTGGTTGGGGCTGCATTGGTTTACATCCAAGGCAAGGTTAGTGGGTTAGGGCACTGTAACTGACTGTGGCTGCATGGGTTTACATCCAAGGCAAGGTTAGTGGCTTAGGGCACAGGAACTGGCTGGGGCTGCGTGGGTTTATATCCAAGGCAAGGTTGGTGGGTTACAGTACAGCACCTGGCTGGGGCTGCATGGGTTTACATCCAAGGCAAGGTTAGGGGTTATTGTGTTAATGGCACTCAGGGGCCAGTGAGGAGGGTCAGCCTCGCCTTAAACGTCAGAACTGAGTAGAGCAGCCCCCGGGCCCTACGCATGATGGCCAGATGACATGGTGGAACAAGGACGCAAGTTTAGGTGATGAAGTGTAAGAAAGAGTACAGTGGGGAAGGAAGCTGCCTGATACCCTCAACAAGGAATGCACAACTGAATATGAAAAAAATAAGTAAATAACGTAATAATAATAATATTAATGATAATCTATCTATCTATCTATAGCCCGACGCCCTAATCCCGCAAAGGGTGGCCGCAGACAAAACGCCTCCAAGTCACTCTATCACCCACCATTTGACTCCCCTCCCCACAACTCACCCCCCCCTCCCTCATATACCTCTCAACTCCATCCCTCCACCTCATCCTCGGTCTACCCCTCCCTCTCCCTCCATCCACCCCACCTACATACACCCTCTTAGTCAGTCTTGCATTCTCCATTCTCTCCACATGTCCAAACCACCTCAGTGTATTTCTCTTAATCTTTTCAACCACATCCACATCTACCCCACAACGTTCCTTCACTTCTTCATTCGTCAACCTGTCCCTCCACGTCACTCCACATGCTCCTCTCAAGTAACTCATTTCCACTGCTCTCACTCTTGACTTGTTCCCCTCTTGCAATGTCCACGCCTCGCTTCCATACGTCAGGGTAGAGATCACAATACCATCACGCAGTGACTTCTTAACTTCCATACTCACCTCCCTATTTCTCATCACTGCTTTCAGTGTACCAACAACCTTTCTTCCCTGCTGTACCCTTTCACGTACTTCATCCCCCAAAGTTCCATCCTTACTCATCACACTACCCAAGTACTTGAATGCACTCACATTCTCCATATCCTCACCATCCAACCTCACTGCACACTCTGTGACTTCATTCCTCTCAAACACCATAACTTTACTTTTGTTTACATTAACTTTCAGCGTCCTCCTCCTACACACTGTCCCAAATTCATTCACCAAACCTTGCAACTCCCATTCATCTTCACTCAACAATACTGTATCATCAGCAAACAGCAACACCGGAAGCTTCCAAATCTCACCCTCATTCATTAGGGCCACCCCCAAATCCACTGCCCTACCTTGTACCTCCTTTACAACCCCATCCATATATATATTAAAAGAGCCATGGAGACATTACACACCCCTGTTTCAGTCCCACATTAAGATCAAAGAACTCACTCAGCTCACCATCCACTCGCACTGTAGCCCTAGCTCCCTCGTACATACTCTTCACAGCACTCAACAATTTCCCCTCCACTCCATATATTCTTAATACCTTCCACATACCTTGCCTATCTATTCTGTCATAAGCTTTCTCCAAGTCCATGAAGGCAGCATACACTTTCCTTCCCTTCTCTAGATACTTCTCCACTAAACATCTTAGAACTAATATCTGATCTACACACCCTTTTCCCTTCCTAAATCCCCCTTGTTCTTCTCCAACTAGCTCCTCTGTCATATGCCTAACCCTATCAATGAGTATTCTACCATATATTTTACCAGTCACACTAAGAAGGCAAATTCCCCTATGGTTACCACATACTTCTCTCTCCCCTTTTCCTTTGTACAGAGGAACAATTATACCTGATTTCCAGTCCTCTGGAACCCTTCCCTCTTCCCAAACCAATCTACACAACTTCCCTATCCGCTCCACAACAATCTCACCCCCATACCTAAGCATTTCACCACACACTCCATCAATTCCTGGGGCCTTTCCCAGCTTAATCTTCTTCATCGCTTCCACTACTTCCGACCTACTGATCTCTTCCTCCCTCCTCTCATCTCTTCTTCTCCCAGCCATTCCCCAACCACTTATACTCACACTGCTCTCACTCTCTACATTCAACAAATCCTCAAAGTGCTCCTTCCATCTCCTCAATTTCTCTCTCTTCTCCACCAACAATCTATTATTCCTATCTTTCACTCCCCTACTATTTCCCCTTTCACACTGCCTTACTTTCTTTACCTCCTTCCAAAACAATTTCTTACTCTCCCTCCATTTCACACTCAGATTCCTCCCAAACTTTTCATCCACTTTCTTCTTACTCTCCTTCACCAGTCTCTTAACCTCCCTTCTCCTGCTCATATATACCTCTCTCTTCTCTCTCTCATCTTCTCCCCTACCTCTACTCGCCAACCATTCACCATATGCCTTCTTCTTTTGTTCCACAGCTCGTTTCACCTCATCATTCCACCATGCTGTCCCTTGCACACCCTTGCATCTCCTCCTCACTCCACAAACCGCCTCACACGCTGCGCTTATCTCTTCCGTGAATATCTTACATACTTCTTCCACCCCTTCCATCTGCTCTAGCTCATACCTTCCCAATCTTTCTTCCACTATGCTCTTATACTCTGTCCTTTTCTCACTATCTTGCAATTTCTCCACTCTTCTCACAGGAGCTGCTTCCTCCTGTTTTCCCCTTCGCCTCCTCAACCACTTTCTTTGCAGCTCTACCTTGGCCATCACTAAGTGATGGTCCGAGACTCCATTCCCCCACCCTCTCCACACCCTTGCATCCAACACTTGTCTTCTCATTCGCTCATCCACACACACGTAGTCTATCATTGCCTTTCGTTCAACAAGTTCACCATCCATCCTCCTCGTTACTCTCCATGTATACCGGTGGATCATCTTATGACGAAAGTAGGTGTTGGCTATTGCCAACCCCTTACCAGCACAGATGTCCACCAAAGCACTACCATTCCCATCTACTTCAGCTGGCACACCCCACTGACCAACCACTCCATCCACTCATACATTCCCAATTTTGCCATTCATGTCTCCAATCAACAGCACTCTCTCGCTCCTCTCAAACTTGTCCATACATGCTTCTACTCTCGCCCAAAACTCATCTTTCACTCTTGCCACTCGATCCTCTGTTGGAGCATACACACATACAATCGCCCATGCTTGTATACCTACTTTCATCCTCACCCATACAATCCTTGCACCCACTGTTCCATACTCTCTTATATTCTCCTTCCACTTCTTGCTTATCATCAGACATACTCCCTCTCTTGCCCTCTCATTCTCACTGACTCCCGCACATATACCTACACCGTATTCCCATTCTCTCATCCTTTCACCTTTCCATTTAGTTTCAGTCAATCCACATATAACCACTTTTGCATCCTCAAGCACCTGGACAATCTCTCTCTCTTTCACTTCATCATTCATTCCTCTCACATTCCACGTTCCTACCCTCAGAATGTCCTTTGTCCGTTCCTTAGTCATCAACATATGGTCCGTCCGGGTCCGAGGCGCTTTATTTGCTTTTTTAGTTAGTTCTTTTTACGGGGTGGGGCACTAACCCACCACCAACCCTTTTAGTCGCCTCGTACGACAAGCAGGGATACTGGGGGAGTATTCTTGAAACCCCCCTACCTCCAGGGGGTAATTAATGATAATAATAATAATAATAATAATAATAATAATGACTCCTGTGCTGCCCATTTTAACATAAATTAGTGAAACTTGGACTCTGCTGGAATGACAAGCCAACAGTGTGAGCAGTGGAAACGAGTTATATGTGGAATTACATGTACAGGCAGTCAGACATTACTGACATGAATTCGCGTGAGCATATTTATAAATTCGTGACATTTTACATCAGTGGGAAAACCACGAATTCGAGTAGAATTCCCACTGTGCATCACTCAGTTCAACCATCCTTGCATTCACTCGATTAGGACGGTTTTCAGAACATTTCTCGCTGTTTCACAAGTGATCATTCGTATGCAAGACGTTAGAGCCTTCACTGAGTGATTTATTGTGAGCGTATATCACTCACTTTCTTTCCACTGACAGTTGAAGTTTACACGGCCGTCCCTCGCCCTCTTTCATAATTTGAAGTCAGTCAGCCTTGGATCGTCGTGAGAGTAGGTTCGTTGTGCCTAGCGTGGAGCAGTGCCACCATTGTACAGCAAGTTCCTGAAATCTCCACCTAGACGGTGAATCGGTGAAGAGGGTTTAGCGTATTGCAGCGTCTGTCCTGCACCGGCGCCCAGTTCCTTCTGCTTAACTCCCCTCCACGGACCAGTATTTCTTCTCGTTTTCCTAGGTATAAGTGTTTATCTTTTGAATGAGCGAGTGAGTGTATTCTCCTTGTTGTTTTGAGTTCATTTTGAGACTCATGTAACGTACATTTATTTCATTGTAATTAATAAATGTACAGTTCTTTTTTCTTTGAGCTTATTGTAGTTAAATTCATGTTTTATTTCTCCACAATTAGCTTATATTGGTTGCTGCTCCTAGTTTGCACAAATGCTTTGCATTATTTATAACTGGTACTTGGACCAATACTTTTGTATCAAGCTTAAATCCGTTGTGCCAGCCGGGAGTTAATGCACCGGCAAGAACCTGTTTATCATTAACAGCATTAGTTATTGATTGTCAGGGGTGGAGTCATTTTCTCAAGAGGCTAACAGTACTAACAAACAGCACGCGTGAGTAATTAGTCTCTGCTGTGTACTGTTGAGAAAGTTTATAAATTATCGTCCTTAGAGAATTGGCGAAGTAAGCCGGCATAAAGTAAAACTTGCTGCTCGATTTCCACAAGTCAATTCCTTGTCCATATTTTCAAGCAAGTATTTCATGCATTTCTTTAATTCATAAATTCACATCCCCCCGTGACATCTGGCGACCTCATTCCAGGATATTAACACCTAACTCTAAAGTTATTAACGAGATAATACTCACTCACACATACTTAAGTATTTATTATTAAAGTCTATAGGCACTATCTTACTGGTGATTATTGATTCATTTCTATTAATATTACGTAATAATTTTCACAGTCAGTTGTTTTTTTAATTTTCTTTCTTTACCAATTTAACTATATAAAACTGGTTACCACCAACCTGTGCCTATATTCTTTACTCTTGATTATTGGCATTTTTCTGCAAAATAGCAGTCAGTACTTAGTCTTTAGTTCACTCAGACTGAGTTAGAATCATGACTACTAATATCTATGTACAGGAAGCTAAAGATATGGGGCTTAACAACCCCGAAAAAATAAAAGAATATGTACTCTCTCGGTTTAGTTACGAGCAGCAACATGACAATGATGCTCGTGAAGGGTGTAGAATTCAACGCGAATATGAGCGAGAACAACGCGAACATGAGCAAGAACAGTGTGAGGAACGCAAGAGAGAACGTCAACACGAGCGAGAACAACGAGAAAGAGAAGGCAAATACAAGCGAGAACAACGAGAGAGAGAGAACGAGAACACGAACGTGCTGAGCGTGAGGCACGTAAGAGACATGAACTTGAGATGCTGAAGCTCAACCGAGACTCCTTGGCTTCAGACACATCTGGTCCACCTAAACCAAGCTCCATGAGCGCTCTCCCTGCACATGTTCTGGCGACCCCACACATCAAGCTTCCTCCATACGAGGAAGGCGAGCAAATCGAGCCATTCATAGCTCGTTTCGAAGACATGGCTCAGCTGTACCAGCTGGATGAGGCAGCTAAGCAGATCCAGTTTCTTAGCTTGTTTGAGGGCCCTGCTCTCGATATTCTCCATAGAATTCATGGAGACAATCTCACGTAAGAGATGATGAAGGCCGCACTTGTCAAAGCGTAAGGTCTCACAGTTGACGACGCCAAAAGTCAGTTTATGAGGGTGCGTTTACAAGAAAAAGAGACTGCTGTTCAGTTTCTTGATCGGTTTACTGCTTACTTAGATGAGTGGATAGAGAAAGATGAAACTCCTTCCACACTTGAGGGGATAAATGACCTTATGCTGCACATGCAGCTAGAAAATTCATGGCCTGCTGAATTTATGGCTCAGCTTAAGATCTGCCAGGTAAGGGATGCCAGCCAAATGATGAAGAAGGCTGATGCATTTTTCACTGCATACGGGTATCAAACT
Organism: Coenobita brevimanus; assembly: GCF_032717465.1. Taxonomy (NCBI): domain Eukaryota; kingdom Metazoa; phylum Arthropoda; class Malacostraca; order Decapoda; family Coenobitidae; genus Coenobita; species Coenobita brevimanus. The sequence continues at coordinate 13,383,540 of NC_137026.1, read as the reverse complement.
CATAAGCAACACACCTGGAACAGGAAAGCTGACAGATCTGAGAAACCTTCTCAAACTGAATCCCAGCAACAGGGCCGTTCTCAGAATAATGGCCAAGGTCCAAACAAACTGCAGAAGAAGGACCAGGGGCAAAACACCCAGAAACCTGAGTGGAAGCGGTACAAGTACCCTAACCAGCAGCAGTATCAACCACGTAACCCTCAGTCAGGACAATTGACTTTAGTGTATCGCAGGCAGGAGGCAAACGCAGCCTTCATTTCTCAGCAGTAGCACGGTGTTGTTGTCCCTAGCAGTATGGGTACTTCTCCACAGTTCACTAGTCCCCCAGCAACAGTGAATCCTCCTCTACAGATGGTCAATGTTCCATCTCCCCAGACAGTGAGCACAACCCCTCAGGTATCTAATTATCATGGCACTATATTTGCCACATCATTCATACAGCAGCCTCATCAGTGGCTGGTTGTTTCCTCCACAGGCCCTCCCACAGGCAACAGTGCCTTCCTTGTTCAGCCAGGGTTTGTGGGAGGCATTCCTGTAAAGGTCCTGAAAGACATTGGGTCCTCAGGTAGCTCTGTCAGGCAGAGTCTAGTTCGGCCTGAGGAGTACACAGGTCGACAGATCCAAGCTAAGCTTATTGATGGATCAGTGAGCTTGTTCCCTGAGGCATGTATCCAGGTGGCATCTCCATTTTACACTGGCTTGACAGCTGCTATTGTCATGCCAGAACCTCCGTTTGACCTTACCATAGGCAATATTCCAGGTGCCAAGTATAGTTGCACCATAGATGACGCTACTCAGACTTCGGCTACAGTAACACGAGCCATGGCCGAGGCCCCAAACTGTGTCACCCCAGTGACCATTGCATCGCCACAAGATCTGATTTGTAGCCAAGACGTTGTCCAAGAACAACATTCTGACCCAACACTTGCTGCCGTGCGGAAGAAGCAAAAGGGTAGAGTGATAAAGTATTCATGGGGAGGTCAAGCCAAGTTCCTTCGTGAACAAGGACGGCTGTACCATGAGTCACGAACACCCCAGGGCGAGGTTCGACTGCAGTTTGTCGTTCCCGCTAAGTATCGCCTAGCAGTGTTAGAATGGGGTCATTGTTCAGCCTCAGGAGGTCACATGGGCAAAACGAAAACCCAGGGCCATATCCGTGCTGACTTTTTCTGGCCAGGAATGGGACCGGAAATAAATAGTTTTGTGCGTTCCTGCAATGTGTGTCAACATACTACTCATCAGGGACATGTCCTTCCTATGCCATTTGAATCCACACCCATAATCTCTGAAGCAGTTGAAAAAGGGGGCAGTGGTAATGTGGGTGCAGACCTAACGTCTTGCCCGTTGGCCCCACAGGACACATCATGTCCAGGGCCTCTACATACATAAGTACCGTAGGTTAAGGGGAAAGTTCGAGAACCCTGTAGGAACAATCCGAGGCTGTGTATGAATTACCTTGTGGAACGTCTCGAGCTGTGGGCCTCTCTGAGGATTCCCAGGGAATGCACATTATCCACATGAGTATTCACACCCACGGTGGGTGTTAAAATGTGACCTGCCCGAGACTGCATAGGGATTCTCAGCTTGCCATTGTTAATCTTAAGTGTAGAGTTAGGTTAACCAGTAAACTGCCTGTTCTTAGAGATTTGGGCAATCCAAGAATTGGCAAGTTTTCTGGTTAATAATGTATGTTAACCAGTAAACTACAGGGGTCCTGAGAGATTTGGGCAATCCAAAAACTACATTTCCTGGTTAATAATGTATCCATTAATAGAATAATAGTGTACTTTTTGTAACATAAGTACTGATTGCTAGGCAGAGAGAAAGAAATGACACTTTTGATGCTCCACCTTGATTGCTTTCGCAGGTGCAGCTGGCGGGTGCAGCATTGTCGTGGAGATCAGCTGATCGTCTGCCGCATGCTGCTGCCTCTTCTCCTCTGGCTCGTCGTCATTATTTACTATTGATTTTTACTATATAATTTTACACATAGGCACAGTTACACCACAACTGTCACACCTACACCGTGTATTACATACATCACGCTACATAACAATTGGTTGTTAATGTAAATGTAGCAAACTTTTCTCTCAGTTTGACCTGAGTACAGGATTTTTCACCATCGTCACGGAGTTTTTTTTCTCAAGCTTGCTTCTATTAACGTAAATACGAGGTTTTTACGCTCATGGGCGACTGAGATTTTCTCCTGTAGGAGGGTAGTACACACACCACAGTGTGAATCATGTGTGACTGAGTTATGATTTATGTATGTATATCGAAAATTTTATCTGAAGAAAAATTTGATTTTGATGGGGCGTAATGTCACGAATTCACGTGAGCATATTTATAAATTCGTGACATTATACATCAGTGGGAAAACCACGAATTCTAATGGAATTCCCACTGCGCATCACTCAGTTCAACCGTCCTCGCATTCACTCAATTGGGACGGTTTTCAGAAAGTTTCTCGCTGTTTCACAAGTGATCATTTGTATGCACGACGTTAGTGCCTTCACTGAGTGATTTATTGTGAGCGTATATCGCTCACTTTCTTTCCGCTGACCGTTGAAGTTCACAAACCCATCCCTCGCCCTCTTTCATAATTTGAAGTCAGTCAGCCTTGGATAGTTGCGAGAGTAGGTTCGTTGTGCCCAGCGTGGAGCAGCGCTGCCGTTGTACAGCAAGTTCCTGAAATCTCCACCTAGATGATGAATCGGCGAAGAGGGTTTAGCATATTGCAGCATCTGTCCTGCACCAGTGCCCAGTTCCTTCCGCTTAACTCCCCTCCACGGACCAGTATTTCTTCTCGTTTTCCTAGGTTTAAGTGTTTATCTTTTGAATGAGCGAGTGAGTGTATTCTCCTTGTTATTTTGAATTCATTTTGAGACTCATGTAACCTAAATTTATTTAATTGTAATCAATAAATTTACAGTTCTTTTTTCTTTGAGGTTAATGTAGTTAAACTCGTGTTTTATTTCTCCACATTTAGCTAATTTTGGTTGCCACTCCTAGTTTGCACAAATGCTTTGCATTATTTATAACTGGTACTTGGACCAGTACTTTTGTATCAAGCTTAAATCCGTTGTGCCAGCCAGGAGTTAATGCACCGTCAAGAACCTGTTTATCATTAATAGCATTAGATATTGATTATCAGGGGTGGAGTCACTTTCTCAAGAGGCTAACAATACTAACAAACAGCACGCCTGATTAATTAGTCTCTGCTGTGTACTATTGAGAAAGTTTATACATTCTCGTCCTTAGAGAATCGGTGAAGTAAGCCGACATAAAGTAAAGCGTACTGCTTAATTTCCACAAGTCAATTCCTTGTCCATATTTTCAAGCAAGTATTTCAAGCATTTCTTTAATTCATAAATTCACATCCCCCCATGATAATTACTATAAGGAAATAAAGGAGCGTTGTGGTATTGGTCTGTGTGTGTGTGTGTGTGTGTGTGTGTGTGTGTGTGTGTGTGTGTGTGTTAGAAGTGTCCTGAGATGGTTGGACTATGTGGAGAGAATTGGATATGAGAAATGAACTATGAGAGTACAGTATGTATATGAGTGAGGTGGAGGAGGAGAAGGCCACGAATGAGATGGAGATAGAAGATGAAATAATGACTATGGCAGTGAAAGGTTAAGAACAGCCTCCCATGCTGAGTAAAATGTCTAATATAGTCGGTTTGCTTTCACCTGACACAGATCTCCAACCTCTTTTAGCTCAATTGATGGCCGAATGTGGTAATATCGGAGGGTGGAGTTGACTGGTAACCAAGGAGATTCATTCCTACATCATTGCTAAGGTTTATCATGCAACGACATTTACTCCGCTGGATGTGGATGTCATAGAAAGTGTTAGGAGAAATACACTGAGGTCAATTGGCCATATGGAGAGGGTGAGAGACTAACAAGGAGAGTGTATGCGAGTGAGGTGGAGGGGGAGAGAGGGAGGGGGAGGCTTAGGATGAGATGGAGGGATGAAGTGTAGAGGTATATGAGAGAGGGGTGTGAGTTGGAAGCAGGGTAGTGAAATAGAGTTGGACAGGGCGTCATGGAGGCGATTTGTTCTTGGCCACCCCTTACAGGATTGAGGCGTCTGGCAAAAAACAGATAGACATACATACTGTTCAAGATGTGGGAGTGACTCAGTTCCATTAGATGAACACAAGCCAACTATAGCAGAAAGAGTAGAGTATAATAACACATCTGGAACTGGGCTCTGTTAGTTTGTACAGTGGCCAAGAAAACCGACTCCCCTCGCCTTGCGCTTTACTGAACCTGAAATCACAGATGCAGTGCGGGTGAAGCACCTGGATCTGATTCATGTGTAATCCAAGAGATGGCGCAGTTAAGTGGGAGGAGAGGGGAGGGGACTGGGTGATAACAGGCAAAGAATAAAGATGAGACAAGTCGTGTGTGTGTGTGTGTGTGTGTGTGTGTGTGTGTTTCATGATCAATATCTTATAATTGCTTTACACTGTATATCACAGTCTGTGCCGCATTTATGATAACCCGCTCCGTCCCAGAGACGTGAATTCACGTCCTCACATGATGTGCACTCATATCCCGGAGACGTAAATTAATGCGGCAACATTGCAAGGTCACTCATTTGCACAATTTTCAATTTAATTTGCACAATTTTCATTTTTCGCGAGTGATTTTTGGCACGTATACACAGGATGCCTTCCTCTACAGGATGCCAGGCAGGGACAATGCCTTACCCAGCATGACCTCCTCCCCCCCCCTGCATGTCCTTTTCTCAGCAATTCACCTGTTATCAGTGACCTGGCCAGTAAAGCCATGTCATGCCACGGTACGAAATTCAGGGCCAGAGTGATTCCCCAATCGATGACAATGTGGAGGACAAACATTAGAGGAAGGAACAGTCAGAAATGATGATCAGGTAATATGGCAAAAAAAGGTCAGGAATGGTGATGAGTTAGTGAGTGAAACAATGCTTATAATGCCTATATTACCGTTCGAAAACCAATATACTCTCGTACTACATATAAATTCATACCAAATAAATAAATAAATACCGTTTATGAGTTGTGTGGAATATTTATCCTCCCATAGAACTCGTTTTCTTTGCAGCCAGCCTGATAGAAAACCCTGTAAGATAAGAAGGTACTCCTACCTGGATCGAGTATTTTAAACCTCAGGTGAGCGATTTCTCTATGAATTTTCGATGTTTCTCACCAAAAGCGGATGTTTGAGCAAAAAAAAAAAAAAAAAGGTCCAAAAATGTCAGGACTGGGGCGTACCACTGCCCAGAAAACGTCGGGATGGGGGGGGTTAATACGGTAGTTGATTGTCGGATATATTATGGCACACACAAATGCGAATGATGAGGTGAAAGAGAGAGAGATTGTCCAGGTGCTTCAGGGTGCGAAAGTGGATGTATGTGGAATAACTGAAACAAAATGGAGAGGAGAAAGTGTGAGAATGGGAGTATGGATGGGGTATATGTGCAGGAGTAGGTGAGAATGAGAGGGCAAAGGAAGAAGTATGTGTAGTTGTGAGTAAAAGATGGAAGAAGAGCATCAGACAGTATGAATCAGTTGGGTCAAGGATTGTGTGGGTAAAGTTGAAAGTTGGACTACAAATGTGGGCGATTGTGTGTGTGTATGCGCCAACGCAAGATCGTGCTAGCAGAGTGAGAGAAGAGTTCTGGACAAATGTGGAAGTGTGCATGGAAAAGTTTGGAAGGAATGAGAGAGGGTTTTTGATCGGTGATATGAATGGTAAAGTAAGGAATGTGAAGGTGGATGGAATAGTTGGTGAGTGGGGTGTGCCTGCTGAGATAGATGAGAATGGTAGTGCATTAGTGGACATTTGTGCTGGGAGGGGGTTGGTGATAGCCAATACCCTCTTCAGGCATAAAATGATCCACAGGTATACATGGCGAGTGATGAGAAGGGTGGGTGGTGAACTGAATGAAAGGAAGGCAATGATTGATTATGTGTGTGTGGATGAAAGGATGTGAAGATGTGTAATGGATGCAAGAGCTTATAGAGGTTGGGGGAGTGGACTTTCTGACCACTACTTAGTGGTGGCCAGAATTAGGATCCAAGTAAGATGGAGGAATAGAAGGGAAAGACGAGAGGAAGGAGTAGTTGCAAGGAGAGTGAAAAAGTTACAAGAGGATGAGAAAAAGGCAGAGTATAAGAGAGAAGTGGAGGAACGATTGGGCAAATATGAATTGGAGCAGATGGGGAACATATAAACAAAGTGGTTAGGATTACAGCAGCCGTAATTATACGCATACACTCATGAACTATGATTACGGCACTTACAAAGCTTGTATACATATAATGAATGACAGAGTTGTTAGGTTTGGTTAATACTGCTACAATTCAGTTTAAACCATTAGAATTTAGCAGATATGTTTGGTAGTATGGTTAGTTTAGAAACAGATTAGGTTACTTTAGGGTAGATTATGGCTGCCGCAATCGTAGTTCGTGAGATTAGGTTACGGCTGCTGTATTCATAGTCCGTGAGTATATACATACGGCTGTCGTAATCCTGACCATGGCCTAGTATAAGCTATATCCACATTGTATTGCCCAGTTCTCATAGTGCTGCTCTCATATTTTAGACACGTGTCTTTAGTCAGACATAAACTGTGAAATATTTTTAATCCATGATTGGTTATACAGTTCAATTATTCAGCTTTGATACTTGCTTCAGATGAAGACAAAGAATGCAGAAGAGAAGAACCTCCAGCAAATTCATCATCCAAGCCAGGAAGACATGGTTTTTCTGGCTATAAGAAGCCTGTGCCTATTAACCTTCCACGTCCACTAAATTTCAACACTGCAAACAACACAAATGGTAGGTGATTCATATATCATTAATTCTTACTTATCTATGACAGAGAAAACAAGGTAAATATTTTATGGTTTAACTATTGCTCCACCAACTTAAATGGAATAAACAGTATTGTTCACTTTAAAAGGTTTTTGAGTGTGATGCTGAACTTGCTGAGGAACATGACTTCTGCACCACTAATAAGATGCAAATATTTTCAGAGTCTTGTTTATAAATTTTCTCTTTTTCAGATGAACCTAGTGAATACAAGACCAACTTGTCATCAGCCACACCATCCAGGTCTTGGCCTCAACTGTCAGGCTTATGCCTTCAACTAAGGTTACCTTTATGTCACAGCAGCAATTACCATAACAACTACCTAATGTAAGTCCTGGAAAAAGTCAAGGATTTCCTTGAAAGTGTATTCCTGCTTAGGCTTTTATTCCCAAGTCGTTACAGGAATCTAATAAGTACATTTCTTATTGCACTGTGTGTGGCAGGAGTGCCTTATGATGTCTATATTTATTAAATAAATGCATGATTGAGAAGTCATAATGTTGCTGGAAAGAGTTCTGAATTGTGGTATGTTTTAGCTGTTACATTAGCCAGATCAGGTTACCAACTCTTGCAGCAGAGGAAACCTTGCATACGTATTGTGTTGGCAAGTCAATATAGAGTTAGGTTCTTTGTTTTTCGAACAGTCCACTTATTTTTTTATCATTTGCTTTTCTCACAGAAGAGAGAGACTTGACTGACAGGCCCCGTTCATCCACACTAGTTCATACAAAGACACACGTGTCTAGAGAGTTCCATGGAATGAGGAGCTCACAGCCATCCACAATTGTCGGTCCAAGCCAAATGTCTTCTATACTGCCAATTTTCCTGAGGAAAAGGGCAGGCAGAACCTATGCCGATAATGATGGTGAGTCAAAAAGGTCCAACCAGTAACTGAGAGTGTATATATATCGAAGGGTTATATTGGAGGATGGAAACTTTACTTTTGAACAATGAAGTCTTCAGTTGTGAAATGTGTCATATGTAATTTTCATTGCCAGTTTTCCTTTCGGCCAAGCTTTACAATTTTTAAATTAAAGTAACCCAGTTCTTCTTAAAATATACAAGTGTTTCCAATTAGATAAACCCAGGAACTATGAGAAACTCTGCATATTATATATCTAATTTGTCATTCATTGCAATTTTCACACTTTTTTTTTTTTCTTATTTTTAGAAGACAGAAGATTGCTTGGACTGATGCTCATAGGTCAGACCCAGAGGCAGGAAGGCCTCAATCTCAGGCTGTAGGAGCCAGTCGGCTACCCCAACTGAGGGGAAATTTACTGAGGGAGACTGCAAACAGAGCTTGTGTGGATGAAAGTAAGTCACTACAGACTGGTTGTATGTTCTGTCACCCATGCCTGTCGTATTTATTTGTTTGCTCACTAGGAAATGTGCCTTTTGAATTCTGCATCATTATGATCATGTTTAGTAGTATTCTTTTGTTCACAAAGGCTCTTTATTTTTGGACAGTTTGTGATACCTGTCCAAACATCAGGGAGTAAGTACAGTTGCAACTATTTATGCAGTATTGCTCTTGTTACTAGTATTTGATTGAGTTTTGCAACAAGATAATCTTGGGTGTTGGGAGGCTCTTGTACATAGTCAAAACCTGAATCCTGACCCTTGACCAGACAATAACAAAGTCATTTGTTTAGTCATAGAAAAAACCACACCTTGCATCAGTTTCCTGTCACCCAGTAGAGTGCCCAACTCTTCAAATCCCGCAGTGGACACTTTTCCACAATTTTTAAAAATTTCATCACAACTACTTAATTTGGCACACACACACACACACACACACACACACACACACACTAGATATAATTAGCCAAGAAAGCTGTTAGGACCAAAAGCTCCTGGATCTCGTACAAGAGTTCTTCCTAACGCAACATGTGAGGGAAACCACCAGAAAAAGAGGACTTGATGTACCTTCAGTGCTAGATCTAATATTTACTAGGCAAGAAAATGATATTGACAGTTTAATATATCACCCTCCACTCGGCAAAAGCGATCATGCAGTACTAAATTATAACTTCAGGATAGCATATGACATAGTAAACAGCAATGACAGTTACAAAAAGAGCCTAAACTATAAAAAGGGAAATTATCATGACCTAAAGAAGTATTTCTTAGAAGTTGATTGGGAAAATGAGCTTAGAGGACAAGATTTAAATGCTGTATATAAAAAATTCTGTGAATTTTATTAAATAGGAGTCCAGAAGTACATCCCACAGCACAAAGAAGCAGATAAGAAAATACAGAAATGGTTCAGAACAGAATGTAAAAAATCAAAAGAAAGAAGAGATTTGTTGTGGAATAGATACAGAAGACAATACAGAAGACATAATAGTGAAAGGGCGTATAATAATTACAAACAGGCAAGAAATGATTACACAAGAATAAGGATAGAAGCCCAAAAACAGTTTCAGGAGGATATAATAAATAAAAGTAGTGATCAACCAAAGCTGTTTTACAGCTATATCAGAAGCAAAACCAAAGTAAAAGATATAATACAATCAATTACGGACGAGGGAATCACTTATACACAAGAGAAAGATATTTGTGAAGCACTAAATAAGAATTTCCAATTAGTTTTTATAGAAGAAAAAAATTTTGAGAGGGACTATGTGGAACATGCATGTCCACACATACTACCAGATATACAAATAGCAGAAAAAGTAATACAGGGGGAGTTAAGTAGATTAGACAGAAGAAAAGCAAGTGGTCCTGATGAAATTTCATGTTGGGTACTACGAGAATGTGCAAAGGAGTTAAGTAAACCATTATTTTTAATTTTCAAGAAATCCTTGAGTCAAGGTAAACTACCTGATATTTGGAAAAAAGCAAATATTGTCCCCGTATTCAAGAAAGGAAATAGACAAAATCCATTCAACTACCGACCAGTATCACTGACCAGTGTTGTAAGCAAGGTATTAGAAAAGCTTATAAGAAAAGCTTGGGTAAATCATCTAGAAGAACACAGTATGATAACAGAAAGACAGTTTGGTTTCAGAAAAGGAAAATCATGTGTTACTAATCTGTTGAGCTACTATGACAGGGTAACAAACACAATACAGGAAAGGGAAGGATGGGTGGACAGTATCTATTTAGATTTCAAGAAAGCTTTTGACACAGTACCACACCAAAGACTTTTATGGAAACTGTACCATCAAGGAGGAATTCGAGGCAAACTGTTTTGTTGGATGCAAGACTTTCTCATAAAAAGAGAAATGAGAACAGTACTAAGAGGAAACTACTCATCATGCAAAGAAGTGACTAGTGGAGTACCACAGGGTTCAGTGCTGGCACCGATCATGTTTTTAGTGTATATAAATAATATAAACAGTAACACTGGAAATGAGAGCTATCAGAATATGTTTGCAGATAATGCAAAAATACAAAGGAGAATTACTAACACAGACTCTTGTAAAGAGCTACAAGAAGAATTAAATAAACTTCATGAATGGAGTAGTACATGGCAAATGGAATTCAATGTGGACAAGTGTCATGTAATCAAGTTTGGTAAAAGTGGAAAAAGACCTGATTGGGATTATAAGTTAGGAAATAAAACCCTATACACATCAGAAAGAGAGAAAGACCTAGGTGTGATTATCAATAACAGACTATCTCCGGCTGACCACATCAGCAAGAAGGTACGGAACATGTATACACTGCTTGCAAATATGAGAATAGCATTCACATACATAAATGAAGACATGCTAAGAAGGATAATAACATCATTCATTAGACCAACCCTGCAATATGCATCAGTAGTCTGGAGTCCTCATCTCAAAAAGCACATAGACAAGATTGAAAAAGTTCAAAGGGCCGCTACAAGATGGATACCAAGCTTAAGGGACCTAAGCTACGAAGAAAGACTAAATAAACTGAATCTATCAACACTACAGGAGAGAAGGAAAAGAGGTGACATGATAATGCTATATAAGTGCATATCAGGGAAGGAGAAAATAGACATAAATGATTACTTAACATATGGAGAAGCATAAGCAAGAGGACACTGCAAAAAACTGCATAAGAAGAGAGGTGATAAAGACGTAAGGAAATTCAGTTTCCCAAACAGAGCAATTGATCAATGGAATGCACTACCGAATGAAATAGTGTGTGCCAAAACAATTCACAAATTTAAGGATATGTAGGATAAATATGGTTTAAGACACGGGACAGTACGAGCTTGACTCATTCCTGTAAAAATACAATTAGGTAAGGACACACACAGACACACACACACATAATATATATATATATATATATATATATATATATATATATATATATATATATATATATATATACACACTGATTGTTACATGTTGTTTCCTTCTATTATCTGTTGTCTTTGGACTGTAATACGTTCTGTAATGAGAAGACCAATCTTAGTGCTCCTTGAGGTTTGGAATTATAAATGGTATATCATATGCAACAATGCAGAAAGTTATGTGGAATATGGAAGTTCTTCTGTGTCATTTACGGCAACATAGAGTATTGTATTAGATAAAGTAAAGGCTCTGTTTCATATCGCTGTACTTTTTGTAACATATGCGATAGGTACATATTATTGTCTTAGAAAAGCAATCGGGAAATTGCCAATTCAGACAGTGTTATATGTAATAATGTAGGCCATGTTATTGTTTTGTTTGTCTCTTAAACACACTTTGGACAGGTGTATCCTGTGGGACGCATCCAGGTCAGTACTGTAATATCCTGTGCCTCTCCAGCATAGACTCCTACCCTCTCCAACACCCACTACAGCACCTTCCAAACCATACAAAACACAGCATTGTGATTTGACACTGGTTGCACCAAAACCACCCCCACAGCTTACCTACACTTTGAAACTAAAGCCCTACCAGTTAGAGATTCTCTTGATATGAGAGGCACAAAGTTCTATGCAACAGCCCGTGAATATCTTGCAGACACCTTCCACTTCTCCCATCTGCTCCAAATCATATTTATCCAATCGCTCTCCACTAGGGGTGGGCATATCGATACCAAAGTATCGATACTTTCGATACCAGCTATTAAAGCTTAAGTATCGATACTGGTGCCTAAGTATCGATATTTCGATTACTAAAGAAAAATGTTTCAATCTGGCAGTTTTTAAGGAGAAATTAAGTAATTTCAGTATGCAGAGAAATAATTATTTAGTATGCTGAAATGCATGGATAATATTTTTACGTCTGGCAGCCCGGTGTCTGTCTTCTGTCGTCCCACGTCACCGGGCGTGTGACCGTACTGACCGGAAATCACTGTCACAGTAGTGCTGGCACGCCTAGACTATATATTTAAACACAGCATTAAGCAAAGGTCGAGGTATCGGTACCGGTAATCGATGCCGCGATACCAGTCAAAAAAGTAATCGGTATTGTATCGACATGAAATAGCTGATATCGCCCACCACTACTCTCCACTTCTCTCCTATATTCTGCCCTTTTTCCATCCTCTTGCACCCTTTCTGCCCTCCTTGTATGTATGCATGTATGTATGTATGTATATTATTATTATTAAAATACCCGCCACCAGACCACCCACCCCGCCACCCCCCACCCCACCACCGAGCCGCTACCACACCACCACCCCAGGAGGACACAACGGTGGGGCTAGTGACCCAGGTCAAGAGGGTCACTGGGACACTACTGTCCTGAGTTCTTTTTCCCTGCAACTACCCCAACACCAGGTGACCGGAAAAAGGCAACGACCTTGCGGGCAGGACAGCCGTCACCAGAATCGGGGAGGGATTGAACAAGATTCAGTCCCAGGTAACACCGTGTCGACGGCCATTGTTACCACCTCAAGGGCAGGAGGCCCAAGGCTACGGCCAGAAGTGTACACCAGGGTAAGGGGACCCTCGGCTACGGTCTTAGTGTGCACCAGAGAGGGCGTTTCCTCTGTGCATCCTTCTCCTGCTGTTCTCTCCTACTGGAGCAACACCGCGCCGACGGCCACTGTACATGGCGGGGAAGGAGCGGCCACTGTACGCCCTTCAGTTGCTTCTCTAAGGGAAGATCAGCTCCTGGCTACGGCCAAAGTACGTTCCAGGGTAGACAGGCCCTTGGCTACGGCCTCAGTACGTACCGGAGAGGGCGCGGCCTCTGTGCACCCCTCTCCTGCTTTTCCCTACTACGGGAGCAACACCACGCCGATGGCCACTGTACGTGGCGGGGAAGGAGCGGCCACTGTACGCCCTTCAGTTGCTTCTCGTACGACGGGTATGCTTACGGCCGCAGCCGCAGTACGTACCAGGGTAAAGCGACCTGAGGCTACGGCTTCAGTGCGTACCGGAGAGGACACGGACTCCATGTACCTTTTACCTGCCTTTTCCCCCCTCATGGGAGCCCTTTGTCACCATCTGGGAGTGTTGCCCCAGAGGTGTCGCCAGAGTGGTGGCAAGGCCCGATACCGGCCCTACCTCCTACCCCTGGGAAATCTCTGTTCCTGTCGGACACCAGACGGAGACGGTGCCGCAGCCCAACCCTGTCGGCGCCTTTCCCTTCAGGCGACCGCAGTCCCAGGACTCCCAGGCCCGCCTCCTCCAGTTGTTTTGCCCCAGTCCCGAGGGCCTCCTCTCAGGTAGAGGCCCCCAGACCGGAGGGCCTCCCTGCACCCCACCAACAAGGCTCCAGTACGAGGGCCTCCTCTCGGGTCGAGGCCCCCAGACAGGAGGACCTCCCTGCACCTCACCGACGACCAGGACCCGGGCAGTGTATTGCCCCTTAGGCAGGCTCCCCCTAGGGCCTTCTCCTCACGCCCGTACTTCAGAGTGATCTCTGCCCAGGATACACGGGTAAATAGTGACGCCCCTTGTACCGAGAATAAACCAGGGGAAATAACAGTGAACAGTGACCGAGTAAAGTCCAGTATAAAGCCAGTGACAGTTACTATTAGTCTATAAGAACCCGATACCCGGCAGAACAGAAAATAAGTAAGAGAACTTATAATGATTGTGTGATTCCCAAATGAAAGAACTTTCAGTAACTGTGAACGGAGACTAGGGTGCGCGGGCGAATCAAAAGTCTGTGTATAAGTGCCGCCGCAACTAAGTGACTACATCAAGTGTCGCGATCCGCACCCTGTCCCATTTATAGTAGCATTCCCCCCACGGACTCTTAATCTTGTTCATTCCCCTTGCATCCAATTAAATATATATTCTGCCTAAAGATGAAATACGGGTATCGCTACATGTAACTCATAACAAGTGTACATGCATTATACCATGTGTTAAGTGTAACTGTGCATTGTGGTGTCAAAGGCTAACTCTGTGTCCCTGTCTCTGGTATATCAAATATCACTCTGTGTTATATTGTAATGGTGTAGAAATTAAGGCAATAAATATGTTAAGGTATACTGCCTGGTTTTTATGTCCTGTTCCTTTGTGGGTGCTTTACTTCCAGTCCGGAAAGAGGACCCCACTCAGTCGTTGGTGTTCTTAGGACGAGAAGTCGACCTAAAAACACTCAGCATAACAATTATTATTATTATTATTATTATTATTATTATTATTATACTAGACACTTCAAAGTCAGTTAGTTATAAGTATGTTACCAACAAACTAATATTTTTTTTTTTTTTTCATAGCAACCGTGGCTCAGTGGGATAAAGCGCTCCGCTCTAGCCGAAGGGTTAGAGGTTCAAGTCGACCCAAGGGTCATTGGTAGACATCAGGAAGGGCAACTGCTCATAAAGTGCTACACACTCCAAACCTAAATGTTCTACCCAGGGGCAACACTATAGCCCTTATCAACAAATGGGAACAGTGGGAAAAAAATAAGGTCTATCTATCTATCTATAGCCCGACGCCCTAATCCCGCAAAGGATGGCCGCAGACAAAATGCCTCCAAGTCACTCTGTCACCCACCGTTTGACTACCCTCCCCCCAACTCACCCCCCCTCCCTCATATACCTCCCAACTCCATCCCTCCACCTCACCCTCGGTCTACCCCTCCCTCTCCCTCCCTCCACCTCACCTACATACACTCTCTTAGTCAGTCTTTCATTCTCCATTCTCTCCACATGTCCAAACCACCTCAGTGTATTTCTCCTAATCTTCTCAACCACATCCACATCCACCCCACAACGTTCCTTTACTTCTTCATTCGTCAACCTGTCCCTCCATGTCACTCCACATGCTCCTCTCAAGTAACTCATTTCCACTGCTCTCACTCTTGACTTGTTCCCCTCTTGCAAGGTCCACGCCTCGCTTCCATACGTCAGGGTAGGGATGACAATACTATCATGCAGTGACTTAACTTCCATACTCACCTTCCTATTTCTCATCACTGCTTTCAGTGAACCAACAACCTTCCTTCCCTGCTGTACCCTTTCACGCACTTCATCCCCCAAAGTTCCATCCTTACTCATCACACTACCCAAGTACTTGAATGCACTCACATTCTCTATATCCTCACCATCCAACCTCACTGTACATTCTGTGACTTCATTCCTCTCAAACACCACAACTTTATTTTTGTTTACATTAACTTTCAGCTTCCTCCTCCTACACACTGTCCCAAATTCATTCACCAAACTTTGCAACTCCCATTCATTTTCACTCAACAATACTGTATCATCAGCAAACAGCAACACCGGAATCTTCCAAATCTCACCCTCATTCATTAGAGCCACCCCCACATCCACTGCCCTACCTTACACCTCCTTCACAACCCCATCCATGTATATATTAAACGGCCATGGAGACATCACACAACCCTGTTTCAGTCCCACATTGAGATCAAAGAACTCAGCTCACCATCCACTCGCACCGTAGCCCTAGCTCCTTCGTACATACTCTTCACAGCATTCAACAATTTCCCCTCCATCCCATATATTCTTAATATCTTCCACATGCCTTGCCTATCTATTCTGTTATAAGCTTTCTCCAAGTCCATGAAGGCAGCATACACTTTCTTTCCCTTCTCTAGATACTTCTCCACTAAACATCTTAGAACAAATATCTGATCTACACATCCTTTTCCCTTCCTAAATCCCCCTTGTTCTTCTCCAACTAGCTCCTCTGTCATATGCCTAACCCTATCAATGACTATTCTACCATATATTTTACCAGTCACACTAAGAAGGCAAATACCCCTCTGGTTACCACATACTTCTCTCTCCCCTTTTCCTTTGTATAAAGGAACAATTATACCTGATTTCCAGTCCTCTGGAACCCTTCCCTCTTTCCAAGCCAATCTACACAACTTCCATATCCACTCCGCAACAATCTCACCCCCATACCTCAGCATTTCACCACACCATCAATTCCTGGGGCCTTTCCCATCTTGATCTTCTTCACTGCTTCCACTACTTCCGCCCTACTGATCTCTTCCTCCCTCCTCTCATCTCTTCTTCTCCCAGCCATTCCCCAACCACTTATACTCGCATTGCTCTCACTCTCTACATTCAACAAATCCTCAAAGTGCTCCTTCCATCTCCTCAATCTCTCTCTCTTCTCCACCAACAATCTATTATTCTTATCTTTCACTCCCCTACTATATCCCCTTTCACACTGCCTTACTTTCTTTACCTCCTTCCAAAACAATTTCTTACTCTCCCTCCATTTCACACTCAGATTCCTCCCAAACTCTTCTTCCACTTTCTTCTTACTCTCCTTCACCAGTCTCTTCACCTCCCTTCTTCTGCTCATATATACCTCTCTTCTCTCTCTCATCTTCTCTACCTCTACTCGCTAACCATTCACTATATACCTTCTTCTTTTGTTCCACAGCTCGTTTCACCTCACCATTCCACCATACTGTCCCTTGCGCACCCTTGCATCTCCTGCTCACTCCACAAACCACCTCACACGCTACACCTATCTCTTCTGTGAATATCTTACATAGGTTTTCCACCCCTTCCATCTGCTCTAGCTCATACCTTCCCAATCTTTCTTCCACGATACTCTTATACTCTGCCATTTTCTCACACTCTTGCAAATTCTCCACTCTTCTCACAGGAGCTGTTTCCTCCTGTCTTCCCCTTTGTCTCCTTAACCATTTTCTTTGCAGCTTTACCTTGGCCATCACTAAGTGATGGTCCGAGACTCCATTCCCCCACCCTCTCCACACTCTTGCATCCAACACTTGTCTTCTCATTCGCTCATCCACACACATGTAGTCTATCATTGCCTTTCGTTCAACAAGTTCACCATCCATCCTCCTCATTAGTCTCCATGTATACCGGTGGATTATCTTATGCCGAAAGTACGTGTTGGTTATTGTCAACCCCTTACCAGCACAAATGTCCACCAAAGCACTACCATTCCCATCTACTTCAGCTGGCACACCCCACTGACCAACCACTCCATCCACTCGTACATTCCCAACTTTGCCATTCATGTCTCCAATCAAAAGCACTCTCTCGCTCCTCTCAAATTTGTCCATACATGCTTCTACTCTCGCTCAAAACTCATCTTTCACTCTTGCCACTCGATCCTCTGTTGGAGCATACACACATACAATCACCCACGCTTGTATACCTACTTTCATCTTCACCCATACAATCCTTTCACCCACTGTTCCATACTCTCTTATATTCTCCTTCCACTTCTTGCTTATCATCAGACATACTCCCTCTCTTGCCCTCTCATGCCCATTAACTTCCGCACATATACCTAAACCATATTCCCATTCTCTCACCCTTTCACCTTCCATTTAGTTCACATACTGTATATCCACTTTTGCATCCTCAAGCACCTGAACAATCTCTCTTTCATTTCATCATTCACTCCTCTTACATTCCATGTCCCCACTCTCAGAATGTCCTTTGTCCATTCCTTAGTCGTCGACGTATGGTCTGTCCTGGTCCGAGGTGCTTTATTCGCTTGTTTAGTTAGTTCTTTTCACGGGGTGGGGCACTAACCCACCACCAGCCCTTTTAGTCGCCTCGTACGACAAGCAGGGACTCTGGGGGAGTATTCTTGAAACCCCCCTAGCCCCAGGGGGGAAAAAAATAATGTGCTTGCAAATTATTTTACTTTAAGCTAAGATAACACTAACTATTCCCCCTTGCCCCCAGCTAATCCTGATCCCAAAAGGACCCCCACTGGAAGTACACCTCAGAGGCTTTATTGGGTTATCCTTGGTTGGTTTTAAGCATGGCTGGTACTTATAAACACTTGTTCGATGTTTAATGTGCCACTGTGTGTAAATCCTAAACTGATTATTATTATTATTATTATTATTATTATTGTTGTTGTTGTTGTTGTTGTTGTTACTGTTATTATTATCATTATTATTATTATTATTATTATTATTATTATTATTATTTGTAGTAGGTGGGGGCACTCACCATCCACTCACTCAATGGAGTGCATCTCTCGGATGTCTGCCCTTTCCTCTCCTCCCTCCATTCCTTCCTTCCTCTTCTGTCTTTCTTTACTTCATTCTTTCCACGTCCTTCTGCCTACGGGTGACTTTACACTCCCTCTTTTGTCTATATGTCCTTCATTCTCTCCTCTTCCTTCTGCCTGTGGGTGATTTTACACTCCCTCTTTTGTCTTTTTGTCCTTCATTCTTTCCTCTTCCTTCTGCCTGTGGGTGACTCAACACTCAGTAACAAGCTGAATGGTTTTCTGTACGCCAGGAAGCCATTCACTATGCTGGGTGGTAACCATAAAGCCAAATTATAGTGCCTGGTGGATTGGTGGGTATTTACGGCGCTGCAGTCGGATTGAGCCAGTGAAGGCTTATATCCAAGGGATGGTTGGGGTTATTTCTCACGTAATGCCACTCAGGGATGAGTGAGGCTGGTCACTCATCTTAAATGTCAGGACCAACTTGCCTAGCCCCAGGCTCCTACGCTCCTCATCAGGCAGCGTAGGATTGGATGATGGATGGATGGATGGATTCTTCTTCTTCTTATTATTATTATTATTATTATTATTATTATTATCCGGACCTTCTTTCTCACCCTAGGGCAGGTGAGGAGTAGCAATGTCCAGACAGCCCAAATTTGCCCAATCCATGGGCCAAGCTTCCATTCGCTCACCATTGAAGCCCCCGAAATCCTGGCTTTATCTGATACACCACAAACATTCACCACATTTTGTAGCTTCACATAAACGTATCCGATAGAGACAGTCTGGACTCTGTCACGTTGAAAAAGGGTGCCAAATCCCTAATCATGCGCTTCTTCTCACAATATTCATCCAGCAGCTCAATCTCTTGGCAGTCCCCTAGCCTCACTGACTTCCAAACCTCTCTTCCTCACACATTCATCCACCATATCCCTCCACCTTCTTGGCCTACCTCGCCTCCTCCCTCCTTCAGATTCGCTCAGATATACCTTTTTCACCACTTCTTGTTATCCATTCTCTCCACATGACCATACCATCTCAGTACATTTTCTTCAGTTCTGGTGTCCACCGACTTCCTCACTCCACATCTCTCACGAATCACATTATTTCGTATCCTATCCACTCTCTGTACTCCACATACTGTACATTCCTCAGTCGTCCCATCTCCACAGCTCTTACTCGTGACTTTTCAGTTTCATGCCACACCATAGTCTCAAATCCACATGTTAAAATTGGCACTAACACTTCTTCATGTAAGCCTCATGCACAGCAACACTCAAGCCTCTGTTTCTTGTTGAAATGCGTGGCTCACAAAATAGTGCCCCTGAAAACAAGGTGAGAGAAGAACAGCATAGTGCCCCCAGAATCGCACTAACACCCCTACCCGGACCCCACGGAGTAGTCGCATCCACACTAGGGGAGCCCATGTGACAACGGCATAAGACAGCCCGGGCCGTGCGCCCTTATAACACCCAACCGTCGCACTGCCACCCTAGCAGGAGGAGGACACTACCTTCGGGGAGTGGGATTGCTGGATCAGCCCGGGGTGGAGCTGATAACTCAGTTCCTGACAGCGCCCCTCTGGAGATGGCCAACTGCCGCTCCCGCCTTCATCAGTTGGCCAAGTGTCTCACTGAAGGTGTTTCCCTCAAGATAGCCTACTGTCGCTCTTCTCTTTTGCCCAAGGAGACGGCCTACTGCCGCTCCTCCCTCCTGCTGAAGGAGATGGCCTACTGCCGCTCTGAAGGTGCTGCCCCTGGGACGGCTTATGCCGCTCCTCCCTCCTGCCGAAGGAGACGGCCTACTGCCACTCTGAGGGTGCTACCCCTGAGATGACCTATTGCCGCTTCTCTCTCCTGCCAAAAGAGACGGCCTACTGCCGCTCTGAAGGTGCTGCCCCTGAGACGGCCTATTCCCGCTCCTCCCTCCTGCCAAAGGAGACGGCCTACTGTCACTCAAGAGGTGACCAGAGGTGCACTGACTCCCCCACACAGGCCACGGTCAATTGCTGGGCCTTGGCGCCCTATAGTTGCGCCCCTGGGCAGCCACGGCCAATTGCTGGGCCCCACGGCCAAAAAAGGCGTTGTCATCGCCCCTGCGTGAGGCAGGTGCCCGGCTACCCAGCACCAGAGAGACCCCACAAGGCCTATCGGCTTCCCCTGGCCTCCAGTCTCTACGCTTGGCCCTGGAGAAGACTCACCTGATGGACTCTAGTGCAGGACGGTGCTGCAGCCCCTCCCTGATGGCGCCCCTCGATTCTGGGGACTGCAGTCCTCAGTCCCTCCAGGCCCTCCCCAGGGCACCCAGGCGTGACCTGTCCACGCCCAAAAGACGGTGTAAGACCTCCACCTCCGGACAAAACCTGAGCCAGAGATTCCTGGACCTGTTCGGCCTCAGCCCTGAGGGCCACACCCCTAAACCTAGCCCGGAGACTGCGGGCTCCTGTGCCACCTGCAGCCCTGGATGCAAGAGGACGCCCCTGCGAGCCGTCCCGTGCCCTCTCGGCACGCCCTCCCTTGGCGGTGCCCCTAATCCGGCAGAATAGACGCTGGCGTGTCTCCCTGCCGCCCCCACAACACGAGTGAATTATGTTAAGTGTGGTGTTGCCCCAGAACTAGTGAAGTGAAATTATGTTAAGTGTGACGTTGCCCTAGAAACAGGTTACAGTGATACAGTGACTTAATGTATGTCAAATATCGAGGTGAGTGAAATCACAGGCAGATGAGTAAGAACGAGTATAATGAGTCAGTTCTGAGGAATCCGACTCACAAGTGACGCCTTTGTAGAAAACCAGTAAGACTCTTCCCTCGAGGAATCCTCTGTAGTGAAAATATACCCATGTCCCTTGTTACAAGAAAATAATAGAGAAAGTGAGAATAATATCCTCCCGTTTATATTACCATAAACAGTAAATATCCAGTGTCCCTCCACTCCCTCGCTTCCTAAAGAATTTCCTCCCAACAGCTAGCGTAATGTAAACAAGTGATAGAATCAAATGTCAAAACTCTTTTTCTATCAGATGATACTAAGTTTGAATTAATAATACCCTCTCCCAATATTACTATAACTCTGTTCCGATCCGTCACGAGTCCTTCCCCCTTCCACCACCCCCCGTGTGAGCTCTCTCTCTCCCCGTGCTCTCACGCGCGCCCGTGTTCCCTGTATACCTGCACACTAAACTTTCTGTATTGGCATCAGTATTAGTTAAGCCAGTATCCTGCGAGGTACTAATATCCTAGTTGAGGTTTTATTTCTGCGTCATATATTGTGTTGTAATATCTGCTGCTTTTGTCCTGTGTCTGACTGTGGTAATATACGTGTTAAAGGTTATTGCCTGAAGTTTTTGTGTCCTGTCTCTCTTTCATTGCACTAAGCCACGGTCTCGAAAGAGGACCCCGCTACACGTTAGGTGCTTTAGGACCGAGGAGTCGGGCCTTTTTCACCTAGCATTACACTGGTGGACAACGGTGGTTCTTGACCCAGGCGTAGAAGAGAGGTAGTGAGAAATATTTGGCAACATGGCAACTAAACCACATGTACAGTTTCCCAAGTTTGACCCTGAGCAGTACAATATACACACGTATCTGACAATAATTAAACCCTTACTGAATATTGTCTTTGAAAATGACCAGCAGAAAATTGCAGTCACACTCCCACTATTGAGCAAAGCGGCGGCAAACATCTATCTATCTATCTATATACCTAGGCTGCTTCCCCCAAGGAAAGGGAGGTAGCCGAGACAGGACGACTCACTCTCCATTTACTCATCCATTCAAACACATTCATTCGCATCTTAGCTCACCTGACAGAACTTTACAAAGTTCGCTGTTCAAGCCATCATCCCATCATTAGGGAGAGTGATGGCTCTATCCTAATTGGATAGTTTTTCATTTGACGGGGATTTAGACAATACCGTGATACAGGCAAGATGCCTAGTTACTGCTGCCTACCCGGAGGCAGATGAAGAAACCCAGGATCAACACATGTTTAACACTCTACTCAGAGTGCTTCCGAAAGTCGTTAGACAACACTTTACTATCCACGATCCAACTGGAGACATGGATAGGGATATCCAGCTAATATGGCACCTCCTGACTGCCTGCCCTACTCCCCAGCTGATTAATGTGGTGAAGAGATTTCCCACTCAACCCCCGGCTCCTCCAACCATGCCACGACCGCCCATGCCTCACACCAGCCCTACCCTGGCACCCAGTCCACCTAAGGCACACCCCTCCCGCCGGTGCCCCGTCCAGCGGGGAAAATCCGAATCTGATTTTGATGAATCCGTGGGAATTCACAGCCTGCAGCTTCCGCTGTCCCCTACATGATATACGGGACCAGCTCAAAGCTGCTCGCCACAGACCCACAGCCCCAGGTTCATGTAAGGTGTCCTCTTTGGAAGGTGAGGCTCCAGAAGACGAGCTGGCACCCATGGACGAGCCCCATGCGGGAGAACACGAGCAGGAACAGGAGAATGAAAGCCCCAGACAGCTGGATATTTAGGCCCGCCCCTGCACCAACCCACGGTGGCGGGGGCCATTACCTCTAAGTATCGCCCCCCAGTGTACCACAAGATGAAATTAAATGGTGTGAAGGCCAGACTGCTAGTCGATACGGGAGCAGCCAGGTCCTTCCTATACAGCCACTATTTCTCCCATCACAGATCGACCTTTGGCCCACTCCGACCTACCGCCACTCACCTTGTGGACACAGGGGATGGCCCCCTGCCCATCCGTGCGGAGACTCGGGCCCTACGGGTCGACACCCACCAGCCGGTGTCCACCCAGCATCAATTTATTATTTTTGACTCCTCCTGTCGGAGTTACGACAGGTATTTAGGACTGGACTTGCTCCAAAAACTCGGAGCTACCATTGACTGCCGCCACCGACAGCTCCAGTTCCATCCCCCACCCCGCCCCACCCTGGCCGTTTGCACCTGCACGCCGCGGCCCCTGCCGGAAGATTCATCCCCTCCCTCCCTCCTGCCCCCCCTCCTCCTTCCCTCCCTCTGCCCCCCTCTCCTCCTCTCCCAGTTTTCCCCCCCACCACCCCTGCTCCTTCCTTCCCCACTACCGTCTCCGCCGCTGTTACCATTCCCTCTCACCACGAGGCCCTCTGGCCCCTCTGTTCTGTTTTCCCCCCTCCTCCCATCGGGAGCCCTTTCTGCCTGCCTTTTATCTCCCACTTTTTTCCCTCCCCACCACACCGCCGTCTGCATAGCCAACCTTGCCCCTTCCCCCCTTACCCTCCCCAAAGGGTTCGTTATCGGAGAGATGGAGGAAGCCGAGCCTTGTGCCCCATCCTCCTCCCACTTCCCCGCCTCCCTACCCCCTATTCCCAACCATCTCTCCGCCCAGCAGTCAGACACCCTATGTCGCCTCCTCCTGGATTTCCAGGACCTGTCTGCGACAGGACCAGCAGATGTAGGGCATACCACATACTTGTATCATGAAATCCATACGACAGGCCCACCGATTAGACAGACTTCCCGACACAAGAACCCCCGACAAAGGGAGGAAGAGGACTGCCAAGTACTTGAAATGATCGAGGCCAGCATCATTTCCCCCTCCACCAGCCCTTCGTCCTCCCCTGTCATTCTAGTAAGGAAGAAGGATGGCATGATGCGATTTTGCATTGATTACCGCCGCCTGAATGACATTACCGTCAAGGATGCCACCCCCTCCCACGAATTGACAATTCCCTAGATTCCCTTTATGGGGCATTGTGGTTCTCTACCCTCGACCTCCAGTCTGGGTACTGGCAGGTCCTGGTACACCCAGAACACTGAAACAAAACAGCCTTTTCCACGAGCAACAACCGACACTTCGAATTCAGTGTCCTGCCGTTTGGCCTTCACAATGCCCCTGCCACCTTTTCCCGGCTAATGGAATCTGTCCTGAGCGGCCTCACTTGGGAGATATGTCTGGCCTATTTGGATGACATCATCGTTTTTAGCCAGACCTGGGCCGACCATTTGCAGCACCTCCGCCGGGTTTTTACTAGGATCCGCCAGGCAGGCCTCAAACTTCACCCCTCTAAGTGTGTCCTGGCCCCCAGGACTATCTCATTCCTGGGACATGTTATCTCCCAGGCAGGAATCTCCCCGGACTCTGACAAGCTCTGCGCAATAGCGGACATACCACCACCCCAGGACGTCCACGACATCCGCGCCTTCCTAGGACTCACGTCTTACTATCGTCATTTCGTGAAGGGGTTCACATAAATTGCAAAGCTTCTTCACGATCTGACCAGGAAGGGGGAACAGTTCATATGGACTGAAGAAAGGCAAGATGCTTTCCAACAGCTGAAAGACAAACTCGTCTCTGCTCCCATCATGGCCTTTCCCGATTATGCCCTCCCTTTTCACCTCTACACAGATGTTTCTCTCACCGCAATAGGTGCCATGCTCGCCCAGGTACAAGCCGGCCGAGAGCACATCATTGCATGCGCCAGACGCACCTTGAATCCAGCCGAGAAGAACTATGCCGCAACCAAGTGAAAATGCCTCGGCATAATTTGGGCCCTCCAACACTTTAGGGCTTACCTTTCCAGGACCCAGGTCACGATCATCACTGACCACCAGTCCCTCCAGTGGTTACACCAGTCTGACTCACATAACGCCCAACTCATCAGGTAGCACGAAACCCTGGAAGAAGTTCAGTATGAAATTTCCTACACGCCTGGGAAGCTACATACTAATGCAGATGCCCTCTCCCGCCTCCCCATTCACACGGTACAGCCAGATTCGGACCTCTTACACCTATGGCACCGCAAGGAACGGCCCCCCTGGATTCCCGCCCACTTGTTCACTAAACTATGCCAACAGGGCGACCACCTTCTAACCCCGTCCGGGCATATCCTACTGACCCCCGATGTGGCATGTGATGCCTTGCGCCACCTCCATGCCCATAATGGCATCCACCTGGGTACCAAGAAACTAGTACAAGTGATTAACGACACTTACTGGGCGCCAAACCCCTCCACCCTTGCCAAAGAAATCATTCAAACTTGCCATACATGTGCACTAGGAAAAGATGTCACCCGGACCGCCGGACCCTTGGGCCACATACCGCTCATAAACCCTGGCAACTCCTGATGATAGATGTAGTAGGCCTCCTCCCTTCCAAATCTGGGTATATAAACACCTTTGTCAACACATTCGAAATTTGTAGTAGCCTGTCTGGCGAAAGAGCATCATGCCGTTGCTGTTGCCGATGCCCTTCTCTGGCACGTATTCCCTTATTTTGGCATCCCTCAAGCCATTCATTCTGACAATGCCCCAGAGTTCTCCAGAAAAATCTGAGAGGAACTTTTCAAGATCTTTGGATATAAAATCTCGCACTCCTCGCCTTATTGCCCACAGGGACACGCAGTGTGTGAACGTAGTCATTGTACTCTTATGAATCAACTACATACGCTCATCGAGGCTACGAAAGACGACGACTGGCCGGCCCATGTGAAAATCATTCAGTGGGGCATGAATTCCTGTCCCCGGGAGGACAGGGTTTCCCCACATGAGCGAATATTTGGCGAATTCACTCTCCTGCTCCCACTGCGTCAACACCTGCAACCACCTGCCTCTGCCCCCACTACAGACCCGTTGCATCTTCTGAAGGGCCGACTGCACTATATACAGAAAACGCTGGACCTCGACCCCAACACTGCCTCCAACCCTTTCAGCCCGGGCAACACTGTCATCATCGCCCAACTTCCCACCCCCGACAAACTGGTCCCCTGCTTCACGGGGCCCCACAAAATCATCCATGTTCCAAACCCCTACCAGGTTGTTGTAGATTACCACGGTACCTCGTGCACTCTCCGAAACCGCCACATGCACCCCTTCTGCACATCCACCTCTGCCACCCCAACCCCACACCCCCAACCTCCCCCTGCTCCCGCACCGCCTGTCACTTCCACATACGAGTGCTATGTTTCCTCCTCTCCTTCCCCCTCCACCCCCCTACCACCTCAGCCTCCCCTGCCACCACCACCCCCCGCACCTCACCTGACATCTCACACGCCACACCAACCTCCCCTCGCTCATCCTCACCCCTTCCCTCCGCTGCCCCACCCTCTCCGCCCAAGCCCATGTGTCCTGCCCAAGCTGCCACCCCCTCAAGACAACCCACTACCACCGCCCTCTCCCCACCACCCTTACGCACGCCCACTCCGACGGCCCCACTCCCTGCCGCGCCCGCAACACGCGCAACAGCCCATGCTAACCAACCCCGCCCACCCCACATGCCCACTTCCCCACTCACCCTCACCCTCAGAGCCACCACCACCCACTCCGGCCGACTCTCACGCCCACCCACCTGATACACACATACCCCTACACCTCCCGCCTCCCCACAACTTCACACCATTATGATACATCAGGCCCAAATCCCCTCTACCTACACTCCCCAGAGACTCGATGCCGCATTACCACAGCACAAAACCCGGCCCCAACCCTCAATGTCCAGCATACATCCCCCTAACACACCAGCAACAACACCGACCAGAATGAAGGTGAGATGAGCCATATGGGCACATACCATCGGCAAGAATCATCGACTCCGAGGACCACACCACCTGCTTACCCTCCTCCGGTCCACCCTCACCGCCTCCACGCTCTTCCTCACCTGCGACGCTGAGCAGGAATAAAACTCTTACACTACTGCTTGGCAAGCCCTACTCCAGCATCTCCAGCCTGCATACGCCACCCACGACACTCACGCATACCATCTCCAGCCACAGGGACATGACTTTTTCCAAGGGGAGAGTGGTGAAATGCGTGGTTTACAAAATAGTGCCCCTGAAAACAAGGTGAGAGAAGAACAGCATAGTGCCCCCAGAATCGCACCGACACCCCTACCCAGACCCCATGGAGTAGCCGCATCCGCATTAGGGGATCCAATGCAACAACGGCATAAGGCAGCCCGGGCCGTGCGCCCTTATAACACCCAACCGTCACACCGCCACCCTATCAGGAGGAGGACACTACCTTCGGGGAGTGGGATTGCTGGATCAGCCCGGGGTGGAGCTGATATCTCAGTTCCTGACAGCGACCCTCTGGAGACGGCCAATTGCCGCTCCCGCCTTCGTCAGTCGGCCAAGCACCGCACTGATGGCGTTTCCCTTGAGACGGCCTACTGCCGCTCTTCTCTTCTGCCCAAGGAGATGGCCTACTGCCGCTCCTCCCTCCTGCTGTAGGAGACGGCCTACTGCCGCTCTGAAAGTGATGCCCCTGAGACGGCTTATGCCTCTCCTCCCTCCTGCCAAAGGAGACGGCCTACTGCCGCTCTGAAGGTGCTGCCCCTAAGACGGCCGATTGCCGCTCCTTGCTCCTGCCAAAGGAGACGGCCTACTGCTGCTCTGAAGGTGCTGCCCCTGAGATGGCCGATTGCCACTCCTCCCTTCTGCCGAAGGAGACAGCCTACTACAGCTCTGAATGTGCTGCCCCTGAGACGGCCGATTGCCGCTCCTCCCTCCTGCCAAAGGAGACGGCCTACTGCAGCCCTGAAGGTTCTACCCCTGAGATGGCCAATTGCCGCTCTTCCCTCCTGCCGAAGGAGACGGCCAATTGCCGCTCAGAAGGCACTGCCCCTGAGATGGCATACTACCGCTCCACCCTCCTGCAGAAGAAGACGGCCTACTGTCACTCAAGAGGTGACCAGAGGCGCGCTGACTCCCCCACACAGGCCACGGCCAATTGCCGGGCCTTGGCGCCCAATAGTTACGCCCCTGAGCAGCCACGGCCAATTGCAAGGCCCCACGGCCAAAAGGGGGTGTTGTCATCGCTCCTGCGTGAGGCAGGCGCCCAGCTCCCCAGCACCAGAGAGACCCCGCGAGGCCTAACTGCTTCCTCTGGCCTCTGGTCTCTACGCTTTGCCCTAGAGAAGACTCACCTGATGGACCCTAGTGCAAGACGGTGCTGCAGCCCCTCCCTGATGGCATCCCTCGATTCTGGGGACCGCAGTCCTCAGTCCCTCCAGGCCCTTCTGAGGACACCTGGGCACGACCTCTCCATGCCCAAGAGATGGCATAAGACCTTCACTTCCGGCCGAAACCTGAGCCAGAGATTCCTGGACCTGTTCGGCCCCAGCCCTGAGGGCCACACCCCTAAACCTAGCCCGGAGACTGCGAGCTCCTGTGCCATCTGCAGCCTTGGACACGAAAGGATGCCCCTGCGAGCCGTCTCGTGCCCTCTCGGCACGCCCTCCATTGGCAGTGCCCCTAGTCCAGCAGAATAGACGCCGGCGTGTCTCCCCGCCGCCCCCACGACATGAGTGAATTATGTTAAATGTGGTGTTGCCCCAGAACCAGTGAAGTGAAATTATGTTAAGTGTGACGTTGCCCTAGAAACAGGTTACAGTGATACAGTGACTTAATGTATGTCAAATATCAGAGTGAGTGAAATCACGGGCGGATGAGTAAGAACGAGTACAGTGAGTGAAATCTAAGGAATCCGACTCACAAGTGACGCCCTTGTAGAAAACAGGGCTGTGTTTCAACAGCTGGAGCGCCACGGAATGTGAATGCACTTTTGAGAGCGAAAGTGTGGAGGGTGATGGGTGGGTTGTCGCGGCCTCCATCGCGGTTGGAACTATTTGGAGAGGTGGGTCTCTCTGGCGACATCTGACAGCTGTAAATGGTTTAGATCACAGTCGTGTAAAGGATAACAGAACTCTCAATGCCAGGGTATTATTCTGTGTAATTTGGGAAAGTGAACGGATTTTGAATACTAACATGTCATAAATGAAAAGAATTATTACAATACCCTCTTCATTTCAATTAAGTATTGATTTTCGGCATAATGAAAGTAAAGGCCATGCGGATCTAAAGAGTACGGACTGAGGGTTTGTTTTCATTCATTCCCGCGAAAATCATACGTCCATGAAGTACCTCCTCACCTCTGTACAATGATCATATCTTCCAAAGTCATCTTGTTCCACTGTAGTTTTGCACTGCTGGGTTCATTTCGTCTTCAAAATCGGAGGAAATTACAAGAGGAAGCAGCTGTGGTGAAGGCAGGATTTGTTATGGTTCTTCATTACGGTTTAAATATTTCCAAAGTATTTCGGCAATATGCATTTACAATTATATTTTGCTGACAAATATTCATGTAACATTAATATTGTTGTTAGTAATGATCAAATATACATAACTGCTAAGTATTCTGAACGAAGGATATCTAGATTAAAAGTGAATTCGCGCTCCAAGTATTTGGTGATTTCACTGCTACCCCCACTACCTCCGGACCGCTCTGGGGCCTTAGCGCCTCAGAGCGGTCCGGGGGTAGTGGGGGTAGCCTTGAAACCACCAAATATTTGGACCGCGAAATCACTTTTTCTCTATGTACCCTTCTGTTAGAATACAATAAGTGGAATAATATCTTAAAAATTATGTAAATTTATGAATTATTGCTAACAATATTACCAAGTTACGTGAATATTTGTCCGCAACAAATAATTGTACATGTATATATCTGAAATATTTTGGAAATATTTAACCACTACGTGAGCCGTATCGATGAACCATAAAGCCTCCCTTCGTCACAGCTACAGTGAAGACAATCCAGTCTGTTATGCTGGGTGTTTTTAAGTCGACTTCTCGTCCTAAGAACACCAGCTACTGAGCGGGGTCCTCTTTCCGGACCGGAAGTAAAGCACCCACAGAGGAACAGGACATAAAAACCAAGCAGTACACCTTAACACATCTATTACCTTAACTCTGACACCGTGATAATATACACAAAGAGATATTGGATACTTGTGAAAGACAGGGAACACAGAATTAGCCTTTAATACAATGGATAAGATTACACACACAGGAAGTCACTCTTCACTTGTACAGGAATATTTAGTATTGATATTACAGTACCCGAATAATACACTTTGGCAGAGATGGCGTTTAATTCACTGAGTATGTTTCACTAGGGGAGGACGTAACCCGGAGTGGGGGAAATGAATAGTACCATAAGTGGGTAGAATGCGGGTTGCGTCACTCACGGGAGTTACTTAGGCCCAGTAGCACTGGATCACAGGTTTCTAATGAATCCCGCACGCACCTGCTCTAACCCACGTTTTCTTTACGCCCTCCTGTATATGGTCTTTTCTGTTCTGCCAGGTATCAGGTCACTGTGCACTGAATAGGTCTATAGTTATTCACGTATTATTCGGGCCTTACTCTATTCTCTCTCACTATACACTACTGTGGTTATTGTTCACTGTATCAATGTCACTACATACCCGTATTTCCTTTGGGTATCACTTGCTGCGCGTCCTGGGTGTGAGAGAGGAGCCCTACAGGAAGCCCTCCTGTAGGGGGCAGCGCACTGTTCATAGGGGCGTCACTGCCCGGGTGGTAGTCGTCGTTGGGGTGCAGGGAGGCCCTCCACTCTGGGGGCCTCAACCTGAGAGGCAGCCCTCACACTGGGGCCACGCCGATGGGGTGCAGGGAGGCCCTCCGGTCTGGGGGCCTTGACCTGTGGGGTGGCCCTCAGGACTGAGACCAAACAGCTGCAGTAGGCGGGCCTGCCGCCTCTGGCTCCTAGGAGAGAGAGAGCCTGGGTTGTCTGGGCCTGGAGACTGCTGGCCAGACCTGGAAGTCCGGGGACTGCGGCCGCCTGCAGGAAGAAGCGCCGTCAGGGGTGAACTGCGGCGTCGCCTCCGTCGGGTGTCCGTCAGGGACAAGGACCTCCCAGGGGTAAGTGGTAGGGTTTGGACTGGGCCATGCCACCACTCCACCAGCACCTCTGGGGAATTGCTCCGGTGGGGAGACAAAGGGCGTCCCACGCATCCAAGAGGAAAGGGGTTGGCCACGCAAGGGACCTCCTGCTCTGGGAGAGCCTTTGGAGTCATGAATGAGGGGTGTATGGTTGCCACGCCCTCCCCGTCACGTACAGTGGCCATGAACGCGGTTTCGTGACTCCTAGGGCTCGCAGCTGAAGGGCGTACAGTGGCCGCTCCTTCCCCATCACGTACGGTGGCCATGAACGCGGTGCTGCTCCCGAAGGAGGAAGAGGCAGGAAAGGGGTGCACAGGGGCAGCGCCCTCTCCGGTGCATGCTGAGGCCATAGCCGAGGGTCTACTTACCCTGTCATGCACTAAGGCCGTAGCCATGTGCCTGCCCACCTGCTGGGAAGCAACTGAAGGGCGTACGGTGGCTGCTCCTTCCACGTCATGTACGGTGGCCGTGAATGCGGTGTTACTCCCACAGGAGGAAAAGGCTGGAGAGGGGTGCACAGGGGCAGCGCCCTCTCCGTTACGTGCTGAGGCCGTAGCCGAGGGTCTACTTACCCTCTCACGCACCAAGGGCGTAGCCGTGGGCCTGCCCACCTGCTGGGAAGCAACTGAAGGGTGTACGGTGGCCACTCCTTCCCCGTCACGTGCGGTGGCCGTGAACACAGTGTTGCCCCCACAGGAGGAAAAGGCAGGAGAGGGGTGCGCCCTCTCCGGTACGTGCTGAGGCCGTGGCCGAGGGTCTGCTTACCCTTGCACGCACTAAGGCCGTAGCCATGGGCCTGCCTGCCCTTCGGGAAGTAACTGAGGCGTTACTCCAGTAGGAGGCAATAGTGGATGAGGGGCATACGGTGGCCACTCCCTCCCCGTCACGTATGGTGGCCGTGAACGCAGTTCCACTATTCCTCACTCTGCCAGTTGGGGCACGTTCAATAACTAATGCCCCGAGGCCGTCCCCAGAGGTGGCTGTGACTGAGGGGCGTACGGTGGCCACTCCCTCTCCCTTCACGTACACTGGCTGTGATTGCGGTGTCACAGGGGGAAACAACTGAAGGGCGTACAGTGACCGCTCCTTCCCTGGTACGTACGGTGGCCGTACCGCGGTGTTGCCTGGGACTGACTCTGGATCAGCCCCACCCCAAACCTGCCGAGGGTTGCCCCGCTTGCAGAATCGTTGCCTTTGTCGCTCACAAGGTGTTGTGGCAGTTGCGGGGAAGAAGGGCTCTGGGGATAGGTGTCCTGGTGACCCTCTTGTCCTGGGTCACTAACTGCGCCGTGGTGTCCTCCTGGGGTGGTGGTGTGGTGGCTCGGTGGTGGGGTGGGGGGTGGCAGGGTGAGTGGTCCGGCTGCGGCGGGTATTTTACAGTCGTCTGTGATTTCCTCAGCTTTTGGAGACAAAATGGACCCTGCAGTGCAACAAGCAGTTCAGATGATGCGGGTGTTAATTGAGATGATCATGGCAGCAGCACATACTGCTCACCTCTTGGTTGAGGGACTGGAATACGAGCAAGATCCCCCAGTGTATGTTGAGAATTACATGGAGGTGGTCTAAGAATACTCTGATATTCAGTTTGCTCCTCACTTCAGGATGCAGCGTACTACCATTGAGGTTTGTAGTTATTATGTAAGGTCAATGTTGTGAATATCCAGGAAGAGATCGACTTGCGTGAGCAAGGAGATTAAAGTCATGGGTAAATATTTCCTTTATTGCCGTTTCCTGTTTTTGTTGTTTTTTTCTTCCATTTGATATATTTTTTTAGTTTATTTGAGTGTTTTGAGGCCTCATTTGTTGTGCAAATGAGTATTAACCATAATATGACTAACATAGTTATCTCCTAACTCTGCAGGAGCTCTTAATTGCCACCTAAGCTGACCTAACCTAACTAAAGTAAGCTAACTTACCCTGATGGTCCTTTTTAGTTCATCTGACAAGCTAAGCTACTGTAAGCAAAGCTTTCTCAACCTAAAATATCTCAAGCTATCCTAACCCAAGTTCATGGATAATAAAAATATTCATAAAAAAATAAAATATTCATTTGCACACAAAAACACATACAGGCATACGCTGTATGATAGCACCGATCCACTGGGTATGGTAAGATTGCCCGCAAAATAAATGGCAGTAAGAGAATTGAATACCAAGTCAGAGACATTAGTTATAAAAGTACAAAAATGGTGGTTGCAGGCCTTTGTCCATCTTTGGAATTGTAATGGTAGATGATGGTTGCATGTATTATATATGTGTAAATGTTGGAAAGCTCCTATGCATGTAGCATAACTTATAATTGCATCTTTATCAGTAGAAAACCTGGAATACCACGTGGGCGTGATTGTAAATGACAGTAATACCATCAAAATATCATGGTGATTTATTGAAAAGTTGGGTGATTTCAGGAGTGTGAAATGTTATTATTATTATTTTCATCAGTATTACCATTAATAATTGTTACACATTAGAATGAAATGTGTTATATTCCCCTCATTTTATAGCAAACATTGGAACACCTTAAAGTTTCTAACATTTTACGTTGGGTGTGTTCCAGATTCTGTGTGCCATGGTGGCTCCCCATATACCACATCAATTGGTTTCGGTGGAAAGAAAAGTTCTGGTGACTCTTTGGACGCTTGGAAACATGGAATCGTATCGGAGTATAGCTGATCGCTTTGGCCTGAATAAAGGAGCACTTCATCACTATGTCTTTCAGGTTTGTTTGCTTGTGAAGACTCAAACATTCTTGCATGTGTCGGCCTTGGTCATCAAATGGCGGCTCTTCCTGTTGCACGATCTCTGGCAGCTTCCCTGTTCAGTCCCTTACCCCTGAGGTCACACTCAGTGACCGACTAATTCCTCATCCCAGGTGTGTTTTAGTCAACCCCTCGCAACCCTTCCCCATAACATTAACACTTATCAGTTTCTGCACCAAATACTTTACGATAAATATTATTGTACTCTTTCAGGTGTGCTATACTATTTACCATCACGATAGGCAGCTGATCGCCTTGCCTGCCAGAGAAGAGCTACGTGAAATTGCTGAAGCATTTAGAAGATGGACTGGTTTTCCTGGGGTAATTGGTGACTTGGATGGCACCCATATTCCAGTTGAGGGACCATCTGGCCACGTGAGGAATGTCACGAGTCGGCGAGTGACATTGGCTTTTGTGGGAAACCGCGAACTCTAGTGGAATCTCAGTTTATCGTTCAGTTAACAGCTCACTCGGACGGGAGTGGTTTTCAAACAATTTTCCAATGTGTCATAAATGATCGTCTTTGTGCAAGACATTAGCGCTTCCGCTGAGTGATTTGTTTTGGGCGTGTTTCGCTCATTCTAGCCGTTAGTAAGGCGGCCACAATACTTGCCTCCTTCCCATGAGTTAGTCAGTCGTGGTTTGAGCGCCACGAAACCAGGTTGGGCCAGAGCGTAGTGCCGCCATTCCTGATTTCCACGTAGTGTGATAGGCGAGAGACAGCGAGTGCAATGTTCTTCCTCAGTAACGACACCCAGTCATCTGCTTAGTCCACTCTTTGATCAGTATTTTCGTTTTCCTAGACTTAAGAGTTTATTTAAGGTGCTGTTCCCTCACAAGCCGACCGGGTGCGCCGCATGTTGTTTCCCTAGGTTTAAGAATTTAGCTTTTCAGTGAGTGAGTGCGATCTCTTTATTTTGAATTCATTTTGAAATGTAAAGTTAAATTTATTTCTTTGTAATGAATAAATTTAACAGTTCTTTTTCTCGAGCTTAATGTAATGTAAACTTGTGTTTCATTTCTCCATAACTAAGCTCATTTCCTTTATAGTTCCTAGCTTGCATAAACGCTTTGCTATTCATAACTGGTACTTGGGCTAGTCTCGTTGTATTAAGCTTAAAATCAGTTGTGCCTTCTAGGAGTTAATGCATCAGCAAGAACCTGATATCATTAATAGTATTAGTTATTTATTGTCAGGGGTGAAGTCACTTTCTTCAGAGGCTAACATTACTAATAAACAGCAATTGTGGGGAATTGATCTCTGCTGTGTACTGTTGAGAAAGTTTATAAATTCTCGTTCTTAGAGAATCGGCGAAGCAACCCAGCATAAAGTAATCATTGCTTGATTTAGCAAGACAATTCATTGTACTGCTTTTTAGTATTACTGAACATTATCATTTAATATTGCATTTATTTTAAAAACCCCGTGACAATTGGCGACCTTATTCCAGGATATTAACTCCTAGCTCTAAAGCTATTTACGAGATAATACTCACTCGTTCATATTTAGGTATTTATCATTGAAGTCTATAGGCAGTACCTTACTGGTGATTATTCTATCTATCTATTGCCAGACGCCTCAATCCCGTTTGGTGTGGCCACAAACAAATCGCCTCCAAGTAGCCCTGTCCCCTGCCATTTCACTGCCCTGCTCCCAACTCACACCCCCCTCTCTCATATACCTCTCCACCCTATACCTCCATCTCATCCTCGGCCTCGCCCTCCCTCTTCCCCCCTCCACCTCACTCACATACACTCTCTTCGTCAGTCTTTCACCCTCCATCCTCTCCACATGGCCAAACCACCTCAGTGTGTTCCTCATAACGCTCCCTATCACATCCACATCAACACCACAACGTTCCTTTATATCCTCATTCGTCAGCCTATCTCTCCACGTGACTCCACAGGCTCCTCTTAAATAACTTATTTCCACTGCTCTCACTCTTGACTTGTGTCCTTCCAACAAAGTCCAAGCTTCACTTCCGTACGTTAGAGTTGGTATTACAATACTGTCATGTAGTTACTTTTTCACTTCCATGCTCACTTCCCTGTTTCGTATCACTGCTTTCAAAGAACCAGCAACCTTTCTTCCTTGCTGTACCCTTTCAAGCACTTCATCCTCCAAACCTCCATCCTTACTCATCACACTACCCAAGTACTTAAACGTACTCACATTTTCTAATTCCTCACCATCCAACCTCGCTGTACATTCACTGACTTTACCTCTCTCAATAACTGGTGATTATTGAATCATTTTTATTAATTTACATAATAGTTTTGACAGTCAGTTGTTTGTTTAATATTCTTTCTTTCCCAGTTTAATTAGAACTGGTCACCACTAACCTGTGCCTATATTCTTTATTTTTGATTATTGGCACTTCTCTTTGCAAAAAAAAATCGCAGTCAGTACTGAGTCGCTAGTTTATTAGATTGAGTTAGCATCATGTCGACCAGCGTCTATGTACAGGAAGCTAAAGATATGGGCCTAACTGACCCAAAAAAAAATCAAAGCTACGTCCTCTCACGGTTTAATTACAAGCAAGAACGTGAGAAAGATGCTCGTGAAGAGCGTAGAATCCAACGTGAAAACGAGCGAGAACACCGCGAATACGTGTGAGAACAGCGCGAACACGAACAAAAATAATGCGAACTCGAGTTAGAACAAGAGCGACAACAACGCGAACACGAGCAAAAACAACGCGAACTCGAGCTAGAACATGAGCGAGAACAGCGTGAGGAACGAAAAAGAGAACGTCAATACGAGTTACAACAACGCGAGAGAGAACAAGAACACGAACGTGCCGAGCGACAAGTACGCGAAAAACATGAATTTGAAATGCTGAAGCTCAAGCGAGATTCATTGGCTTCAAACACATCTGGTGCAGTTGGTCCAAACTCCACGAGCGTTCTCCCTGCACATGTTATGGCGACCCCACACATCAAGCTTCCCCCATACAAAGATGGTGAGCAAATCGAGCCATACATAGCTCGTTTTGAAGACATGGGTAAACTATACCAGCTGGATGATGCAGCTAAGCGGCTTCAGTTTCTTAGCCTGTTTGAGGGCCCTGCCCTCGATATTCTCCACAGAATTCGTGGAGACAATCTCACGTATGAGATGATGAAGGCCGCACTCGTCAAAGTGTACGGTCTCACAGTTGACGACGCCAATAGTCAGTTCATGAGGGCACGTTTACAGGATAAAGAGACTGCAGTTCAGTTTCTTGACCGGCTTACTGCTTACTTAGATGAGTGGATGGAGAAAGATGAAACTCCTTCCACGCATGAGGGGATAATTGACCTTATGCTGCGCATGCAGCTAGAAAAGTTGTGGCCTACTGAACTTATGGCTCAACTTAAGATCTGCCAGGTAAGAGATGCCAGCCAAATGGTGAAGAAGGCTGATGCATTCTTTACTACATACGGGTATCAAACTCGTAAGCACCATACCTGGAACAGGAAAGCTGATAAATCTGGGAAACCATCTCAGACTGAACCCCAGCAACAAGGCCATTATCAGAATAATGGCCAAGGTCCAAAACCGCAGAAGAAGGACCAGGGGCAAAACACTCAGAAATCTGAGTGGAAGCGGTACAACAGGTACCCTAATCAGCACCAGTATCAGCCACGCAACCGACCATCAGGACTGTCCTTTTCACCACCAGCTCAAGTGAATAGGAGGCAGGAGGCGAACGCAGCCTTCATTCCTCAGCAGCAGCACGGTGGTCACATCCCTATCAGTATGGGTACTCCCCAACAGTTCACTAGTCCCACAGTGACAGTGAACCCCCCTCCACAGATGGCCAATGCTCCATCTCCCCAGGCAGTGAGTACGACCCCTAAAGTATCTAGTTCACAAGGCACCATGTTTGCCGCATCATTTATTCAGCAGCCTCATGAGTGGCTAGCTGCTTTCTCCACATGCCCTCCCACAGGTGATAGTGCCTTCCTTGTTCAGCCAGGGTTTGTGGGAGACATCCCTGTGAAGGTCCTGAGAGACAACGGGTCCTCGGGTTGCTCTGTGAAGCAGAGTCTAGTTCAGCCTAAACAGTACACAGGTTGACAGATCCATGCAAACCTAATTGATGGATCAGTGAGATTCTTCCCTAAGGCATGTATCCAGGTGGCATCTCCATTTTACACTGGTACGACAGTCGCAGTTGTCATGCCAGAACCTTTATTTGACTTAATCATAGGCAATATTCACGGTGCCAAGCATAGTTGCACCGAAGATGACGCTACTCAGACTTCGGCTGCAGAAACACGAGCCATGACTGAGGCTCCAGATTGTGTCACCCCAGTGATCATTGAATCGCCGCAAGATCTGATGTGTAGCCAACTTGTTGTTCAAGAACAACATTCTGACCGGACACTTGCTGCCGTGCGAAAGAGACAAAAGGGTAGAGTGATAAAGTATTCACGGGGATGTCGAGCCAAGTTTCTTCGTAAACAAGGACGGCCCTACCGTGAGTCACGAACATCCAAGGGCGAGGTTCGACTGCAGTTTGTTGTTCCCGTCAAGTACCGCCAAGCAGTGTTAGAATGGAGTCATTGTTCAGCCTCAGGAGGTCAGATGGGCAAAAGGAAAACCCAGGGCCATATCCGAGCTGACTTTCTCTGGCCAGGGGTGGGACGAGACATAGATAGTTTTGTGTGTTCCTACAATGTGTGTCCATGTACCACTAATCAGTGACATGTCCTTCCTGCACCGTTTGTAACCAAACCCGTAATCTCTGAGTCAGTTGAGAGACAGGGTAGTGGTGAAGTGGGTGCAGACCTGACGTCTCGCCCATTGGCCCCACAGGACACATCATGTCCAGGGCCTGTTCATACATACGTACTGTAAGTTAAGGGGGAAGTTTGAGAACCCTGCAGAGACAGTCCGAGGCTGTGTATTAATGACCTTGTGGAACGTCTCGAGCTATGGGCCTCTCTGAGGATTCCCAGAGAATGTACAATATCCACATGAGTCTTCACACCCACGGTGGGTGTTAAAACGTGACCTGCCCGAGATTGCGTAATGATTCTCAGCTTCCTGTTATTAGTCATAAGTGTAGAGTTAGCTGACCAGTAAACTGGGTTCCATTAGCGAATCGCAGCGTTTGATGTCCTGCACAAACGCCCAGTCTTTTCGCTAATTAAGTTTAGGGTTTAACCATTAAACTGGGTGATGGGATGTTGTTAACGTGCTGTTCCCTCACATGCCGGCCGGGTGTGCCGCATGTTGAACCCTCACACAAGCTTCTGGGGACTGGGTGATGGGATGTTGTTAAGGTGCTGTTCCCTCACATGCCGGCCAGGTGCGCAACATGTTGAGCCCTCACGCCAGCTTCTGGGGACTGGGTGATGGGATGTTGTTAAGGTGCTGTTCCCTCATACGCCGGCCGGGTGCGTCGCATGTTGAACGAGGTGGATGCCAGGTCAGAGCTCTCCCTAAAGTGGGTGATGGGATGTTGTTAACTCCTTAAACGCGGATCGTTGCGTTTGCGAAGCTCGCCAAAAAGGACATAACGGCGGAGCGTCGCGTTTGCGATTCGAGTTAATTTTGAATAAACGTGGGAAAGGATGTTCCAGCTGCTATTGTCTATCAGTACCACCACCCTTTAGCTACAATTAGCATACTTTACCTTTATACTACTGACCTACTTTGTTGCCAAGTATCGCGTTTCCCCCCCTAGCCCCCCACCAATGCCAGTCCAGCCTGGCTGTGATACATGGCAGCGCTCTGACTGCTCAGAATTGTAAATCTGCGCTCTCCTCTCACAAACAGTTTATGCTAATGGGAAACGCTTGTTTCCCCAGTTATAACACTGTTTAGCGTCAGTTTACCGCAGGCTTTCAAAGTGACATTATGGCAAGTTCTAACTCTTCCGAGTCAGTGCGAGTGGCCGACAGGAACGAGAATAAAGTGGCGGGCGTAAGGCAGAATAAAAAGCGCGCCGTGGTGATCTTTTGGGAAGTAATATGATTAAAAATAATGTAGTATACATGTTTTTATCTGTGAAAATGGAAATATTCGTTGAGTGACGGGAAGACTGCCGCCGCGCTTCATTTCGGCCGTATGCTCCGTTGAATTTAGCCTTATTTTCAGTGCTTATTGCACAAATACGGTTTCCAAACAACCTGTACGTTGTAGTATAAAGTTTACTGTGACAGAATCAGGCTGTGGTAGAGGGGAAACCGGGTTTCTGGAGGTGTGAAAGTGAAGATTTCGTTACCCAACCTTGCAAGTCTCCACAAGTCCTTTGGTAGTCCATGAAGGCTCAACACATGTCTCTGGAGAAAGCTGAATATAAGTACTATCTGCCATACCAAGTACAATGTTCTAGGGTTAATCTCTGATTTTTGGCTAATATTTTCCTACAGGTACTCAGATCGCGATACAACCCCGCCACCAGGGGGGGGGTCGCCTGTCCATGGCCGCGCATTAGGGGTTAAGGTACTGTTCCCTCACATGCTGACCGGGTGCGCCACATGTTGAGCGAGGTGCATGCCAGGTTAGGGTTCCCCCGCAAACATCCCTCACGCCTACGTTTCCTGGTTAATAATGTAAATAGTGGACTTTTTCTAACATAAGTACTGATTGCTAGGCAGAGACAAATGATACTTTTGATGCTCCACCTTGATTGTTTTCGCAGGTGCAGCATTGCCGTGCAGATTAGCTGGTCGTCCCTGTCGCATGCTGCCACCCCTTCTTTTCTGCCTTGTTGTCATTATTTACTATAAATTTGTATTACACAATTTTACACGTAGGTACAGTTACACCACAACTGTCACACCTACACCGTGTATTACATACATTACGCTACATAACAATTAGTTGTTAACATAAATGTAGCGAACTTTTCCCTCAGTTTGACCTGAGTACAGGATTCTTCACTGTCGTCACGGAGTTTTTCCCTCAAGTTTTCTTCTATTAACGTAATTATGAGGTTTTTTCGCCCACTGGTGACTGCGACTTTCTCCTGTAGCAGGATAGCACACACACACCACAGTGTGAATCTTGTGTGATTGAGTTAGGAATTATATGTATGTATATTTAAATCTTTTTCTGAAGAAAAAAAGATTTGATTTTCATGGGGCGTAATGTCACGAGTCGGCTAGTGACATTGGCTTTTGTGGGAAACCGCGAACTCTAGTGGAATCCCAGTTTATCGTTCAGTTAAACACTCACTCGGTCGGGAGTGGTTTTTAGACAGTTTTCCAATGTGTCATAAATGATCGCATTTGTGCAAGACATTAGCGCTTCCGCTGAGCGATTTGTTTTGGGCGCATTTCGCTTATTCTAGCCGTTAGTAAGGCGGATACAGTACTTGCCTCCTTCCCACAAGTTAGACAGTCGAGGTTTGAGCGCCAGGAAACCAGTTTGGGCCAGAGCGTAGTGCCGCCGTTCCTGATTTCCACGTAGTGTGATAGGCGAGAGACAGCGAGTGCAGTGTTCTTCCTCAGTAACGACACCCAGTCATCTGTTTAGTCCACTCTTCGACCAGTATTTTCTTTTCGTTTTCCTAGACTTAAGAGTTTAGTTAAGGTGCTGTTCCCTCACATGCCGGCCGGGTGCGCCGCATGTTGTTTTCCTAGGTTTAAGAATTTAGCTTTTGAGTGAGTGAGTACAATCTCTATTTTGAATTCATTTTGAAATGTAACGTTAAATTTATTTCTTTGTAATTAATAAATTTAACAGTTCTTTTTCTCGACCTAAACGTAATGTAAACTCATGTTTCATTTCTCCATAACTAAGCTTACTTCCTTTATAGCTCCTAGCTTGCATAAACGCTTTGCTGTTCATAACTGATACTTGGGCCAGTCTTGTTGTATTAAGCTTAAAATTCGTTGTACCTTCTAGGAGTTAACGCATCAGCAAGAACCTGATATCATCAATAGTATTAGTTATTTATTGTCAGGGGTGAAGTCACTTTCTCCAGAGGCTAACAGTACTAATAAACAGCAGTTTTGAGGAATTGATCTCTGCTGTGTACTGTTCAGAAAGTTTATAAATTCTCGTTCTTAGAGAATCGGCGAAGCAACCAGCATAAAGTAATCATTGCTTGATTTAGTAAGACAACTCATTGTACTGATCTTTAGTATTACTGAACATTATCATTTAATATTGCATTTATTTTAAAAACGCCGTGACAATTGACGACCTCATTCCAGGATATTAACTCTTAGCTCTAAAGCTATTCACGAGATAATACTCACTCGTTCATATTTAGGTATTTATCATTAAAGTCTATAGACAGTACCTTACTGGTGATTATTGATTTATTTTTATTAATTTACATAAAAGTTTTAACAGTCAGTTGTTTGTTTAATTTTCTTTCTTTACCAGTTTAATTAGATAGAACTGGTCACCACTAACCTGTGCCTATTTTCTTTATTTTTTATTATTGGCATTTCTCAGAAAAAAAAAAAATCAGTCAGTACTGAGTCACTAGTTTATTAGATTGAGTTAGCATCATGTCGACCAGCGTCTATGTACAGGAAGCTAAAGATATGGGCCTCACTGACCCAGAAAAAATTCAAACCTACGTCCTCTCACGGTTTAATTACGAGCAAGAATGTGAGAAAGATGCTCGTGAAAAGCGTAAAATCCAACGTGAACACGAGCGAGAACACCGCGAATACGAGCGAGAACAACGCGAACACGAACAAAAACAACGCGAACTCAAGTTTGAAAAAGAGCGACAACAACGTTAACACGACCAAAAACAACGCGAACTCGAGCTAGAACATGAGCGAGAACAGCGTGAGGAACGAGAGAGAGAACGTCAATACGAGTTACAACAACTCGAGAGAGAATGAGAACACGAACGTGCTGAGCGAGAGGTACGCGAAAAACATGAATTTGAAATGCTGAAGCTCAAGTGAGATTCATTGGCTTCAGACACATCTGGTGCAGTTGGTCCAAACTCCACGAGCGTTCTCCCTGCACATGTTATGGCGACCCCACACATCAAGCTTCCCCTATACAAAGATGGTGAGCGAATCGAGCCATACATAGCTCGTTTTGAAGACATGGCTCAACTGTACCAGCTGGATGATGCATCTAAGTGGCTTCAGTTTCTTAGCCTGTTTGAGGGCCCTGCCCTCGATATTCTCCACAGAATTCGTGGAGACAATCTCACGTATGATGATGAAACCCGCACTCGTCAAAGCGTACGGTCTCACAGTTGACGACGCCAAGAGTCAGTTCATGAGGGCACGTTTACAGGATAAAGAGACTGCAGTTCAGTTTCTTGACCGGCTTACTGCTTACTTAGATGAGTGGATGGAGAAAGATGAAACTCCTTCCACGCATGAGGGGATAATTGACCTTATGCTGCGCATGCAGCTAGAAAAGTTGTGGCCTACTGAACTTATGGCTCAACTTAAGATCTGCCAGGTAAGAGATGCCAGCCAAATGGTGAAGAAGGCTGACGCATTCTTTACTGCATACGGGTATCAAACTCGTAAGCACCATACCTGGAACAGGAAAGCTGATAAATCTGGGAAACCGTCTCAGACTGAACCCCAGCAACAAGGCCATTCTCAGAATAATGGCCAAGGTCCAAAACCGCAGAAGAAGGACCAGGGGCAAAACACTCAGAAATCTGAGTGGAAGCGGTACAACAGGTACCCTAATCAGCACCAGTATCAGCCACGCAACCGACCGTCGGGACTGTCCTTTTCACCACCAGCTCAAGTGAATAGGAGGCAGGAGGCGAACGCAGCCTTCATTCCTCAGCAGCAGCACGGTGGTCACATCCCTATCAGTATGGGTACTCCCCCACAGTTCACTAGTCCCACAGTGACAGTGAACCCCACTCCACAGATGGCCAATGCTCCATCTCCCCAGGCAGTGAGTACGACCCCTAAAGTATCTAATTCACAAGGCACCATGTTTCCCGCATCATTTATTCAGCAGCCTCATGAGTGGCTAGCTGCTTTCTCCACAGGCCCTCCCACAGGTGACAGTGCCTTCCTTGTTCAGCCAGGGTTTGTGGGAGACATCGCTGTGCAGGTCCTGAGAGACAACGGGTCCTCGGGTTGCTCTGTGA
Source organism: Coenobita brevimanus (assembly GCF_032717465.1). Classification (NCBI taxonomy): domain Eukaryota; kingdom Metazoa; phylum Arthropoda; class Malacostraca; order Decapoda; family Coenobitidae; genus Coenobita; species Coenobita brevimanus. Next base: position 13,339,858 of record NC_137026.1, on the reverse strand, counting down.
AGCAGAGTCTAGTTCGGCCTGAGCAGTACACAGGTCGACAGATCCATCCAAACCTTATTGATGGATCAGTGAGATTGTTCCCTGAGCCATGTATCCACGTGGCATCTCCATTTTACACTGGTATGACAGTCGCAGTTGTCATGCCAGAACCTTTATTTGACCTAATCATAGGCAATATTCACGGTGCCAAGCATAGTTGCACCGAAGATGACGCTACTCAGACTTCGGCTGCAGAAACACAAGCCATGACTGAGGCTCCAGATTGTGTCACCCCAGTGATCATTGAATCGCCGCAAGATCTGATGTGTAGCCAACTTGTATTTCACGAACAACATTCTGACCCGACACTTGCTGCCGTGCGAAAGAGACAAAAGGGTAGAGTGATAAAGTATTCACGGGGATGTCGAGCCAAGTTTCCTCGTAAACAAGGATGGTTCTACCGTGAGTCACGAACATCCTAGGGCGAGGTTCGACTGCAGTTTGTTGTTCCCGTCAATTACCGCCAAGCAGTGTTAGAATAGAGTCATTGTTCAGCCTCAGGAGGTCAGATGGGCAAAAGGAAAACCCAGGGCCATATCCGAGCTGACTTTCTCTGGCCAGGGTTGGGATGAGACATAGATAGTTTTATGCGTTCCTACAATGTGTGTCCACGTACCACTAATCAATGACATGTCCTTCCTGCACCGTTTGTAACCACACCCGTAATCTCTGAGTCAGTTGAGCGACAGGGTAGTGGTGAAGTGGGTGCAGACCTGACGTCTCGCCCATTGGCCCCACAGGACACATCATGTCCAGGGCCTGTACATACATATGTACTGTAAGTTAAGGGGGAAGTTTCAGAACCCTGCAGAGACAGTCCGAGGCTGTGTATGAATTACCTTGTGGAACGTTCTGAGCTATGGGCCTCTCTGAGGATTCAGAGAATGCACAATATCCACATGAGTCTTCACACCCACGGTGGGTGTTAAAACGTGACCTGCCCGAGATTGCATAGCGATTCTCAGCTTCCTGTTATTAGTCGTAAGTGTAGAGTTAGCTGACCAGTAAACTGGGTTCCATTAGCGAATCGCAGCGTTTGATATCCTGCACAAACGCCCATTCTATTCGCTAATTAAGTTTAGGGTTTAACCATTAAACTGGGTGATGGGATGTTGTTAAGGTGCTGTTCCCTCACATGCCGGCCAGGTGCGCAACATGTCGAGCCCTCACGCCAGCTTCTGGGGACTGGGTGATGGGATGTTGTTAAGGTGCTGTTCCCTCACACGCTGGCCGGGTGCGTCGCATGTTGAACGAGGTAGATGCCAGGTTAGAGCTCTCCCTAAACTGGGTGATAGGATGTTGTTAACTCCTTAAACGCGGATCGTCACGTTTGCGACACTCGCCAAAAAGGACATAACGGCGGAACGTCGCGTTTGCGATTCGAGTTAATTTTGAATAAACGTGGGAAAGGATGTTCCAGCTGGTATTGTCTATCAGTACCACCACCCTTTACCTACAATTAGCATACTTTACCTTTATACTACTGACCTCCTTTGTTGCCAAGTATCGCGTTTCCCCCCCTCGTCCCCCACCACGGCCAGGCCAGCCTGTCTGTGATACATGGCAGCGCTCTGACTGCTCAGAATTGTAAATCTGCGCTCTCCTCTCACAAACAGTTTATGCTAATGGGAAACGCTTGTTTCCCCAGTTGTAACACTGTTTAGCGTCAGTTTACCGCAAGCTTTCAAAGTAACATTATGGCGAGTTCTAACTCTTCCGAGTCAGTGCGAGCGGCCGACAGGAACGAGAATGAAGTGACGGGCGTAAGGCAGAATAAAAAGCGCGCCGTGGTGATCTTTTGGGAAGTAATATGATTGAAAATAATGTAGTATACATGTTTTTAGCTGTGAAAATGGAAATATTCGTTGAGTGACTGGAAGACTGCCGCCGCGCTGCATGTCGGGTGTATGCTCCGCTGAATTTAGCCTTTTTTTCAGTGCTTATTGTACAAATACGGATTCCAAACTACCTGTACATTGTAGTATAAAGTTTACTGTGACAGAATGAGGCTGTGGTAGAGGGGAAACCGGGTTGCTGGAGGTGTGAAAGTGAAGATTTCGTTACCCAACTTTGCAAGTCTCCACAAGTCCTTGGGTAGTCCACGAAGGCTCAACACCTGTCTCTGGAGAAAGCTAAATATAAGTACTATCTGCCGTATCAAGTACAATGTTCTAGGGTTAATCTCTGATTTTTGGCTAATATTTTCCTACAGGTACTCAGACCGCGATACAACCCCTCCACCCGGGGAGGGTCGGCTGTCCATGGCCGCACATTAGGGGTTAAGGTGCTGTTCCCTCACATGCTGACCGGGTGCGCCACATGTTGAGCGAGGTGCATGCCAGGTTAGAGTTCCCCCACTAAGAACCCTCACGCCTGCGTTTCCTGGTTAATAATGTAAATAGTGTACTTTTTCTAACATAAGTACTGATTGCTAGGCAGAGAGAGAGAAATGATACTTTTGATGCTCCACCTTGATTGTTACACAGGTGCAGCATTGCTGTGCAGATTAGCTGTTCGTCCCTGTCGCATGCTACCGCCCCTTCTTTTCTGCCTTGTTGTCATTATTTACTATAAATTTGTATTACATGATTTTACACGAAGGTACAGTTACACCACAACTGTCACACCTACACCGTGTATTACATACATTACGCTACATAACAATTAGTTGTTAACATCAATGTAGCGAACTTTTCCCTCAGTTTGACCTGAGTACAGGATTGTTCACTGTCGTCACGGAGTTTTTCCCTCAAGTTTGCTTCTATTAACGTAATTACGAGGTTTTTTCGCTCACTGGTGACTGCGACTTTCTCCTGTAGCAGGATAGCACACACACACCACAGTGTGAATCTTGTGTGACTGAGTTAGGAATTATATGTATGTATATTGAAATCTTTTTCTGAAGAAAAAAAGATTTGATTTTCATGGGGCGTAATGTCACGAGTTGGCTAGTGACATTGGCTTTTGTGGGAAACTGCGAACTCTAGTGGAATCCCAGTTTATCGTTCAGTTAACCGCTCACTCGGTCGGGAGTGGTTTTCAGACAATTTTCCAATGTGTCATAAATGATCGACTTTGTGCAAGACATTAGCGCTTCCGCTGAGCGATTTGTTTTGGGCGCGTTTCGCTTATTCTAGCCGTTAGTAAGGCGGCCACAGTACTTGCCTCCTTCCCACGAGTTAGTCAGTCGAGGTTTGAGCACCACGAAACCAGGTTGGGCCACAGTGTAGTGCCGCCGTTCCTGATTTCCACGTAGTGTGATAGGCGAGAGACAGCGAGTGCAGTGTTCTTCCTCAGTAACGACACCCAGTCATCTGTTTAGTCCACTCTTTGACCAGTATTTTCTTTTCGTTTTCCTAGACTTAAGAGTTTAGTTAAGGTGCTATTCCCTCACATGCTGGCCAGGTGTGCCGCATGTTGTTTTCCTAGGTTTATGAATTTAGCTTTCGAGTGAGTACAATCTCTTTATTTTGAATTCATTTTGAAATGTAACGTTAAATTTATTTCTTTGTAATTAATAAATTTATCAGTTCTTTTTCTCGAGCTAAATGTAATGTAAACTCGTGTTTCATTTCTCCATAACTAAGCTTACTTCCTTTATAGCTCCCAGCTTGCATAAACGCTTTGCTATTCATAACTGGTACTTGGGCCAGTCTTGTTGTATTAAGCTTAAAATCCGTTGTGCCTTCTAGGAGTTAACGCATCAGCAAGAACCTGATATCATTAATAGTATTAGTTATTTATTGTCAGGGGTGAAGTCACTTTCTCCAGAGGCTAACAGTACTAATAAACAGCAATTTTGAGGAATTGATCTCTGCTGTGTACTGTTGAGAAAGTTTATAAATTCTCGTTCTTAGGGAATCGGCGAAGCAACCCAGCATAAAGTAATCATTGCTTGATTTAGCAAGACAATTCATTGTACTGCTCTTTAATATTACTGAACATTATCATTTAATATTACATTTCTTTTAAAAACCCAGTGACAATTGACGACCTCATTCCAGAATATTAACTCCTAGCTCTAAAGCTATTCACGAGATAATACTCACTCCTTCATATTTAGGTATTTATCATTAAAGTCTATAGGCAGTCCCTTACTGGTGATTATTGATTTATTTTTATTAATTTACATAATAGTTTTAACAGTCAGTTATTTATTTAATTTTCTTTCTTTACCAGTTTAATTAGATAGAACTGGTCACCACTAACCTGTGCCTATTTTCTTTATTTTTGATTATTGGCATTTCTCTTTGAAAAAAAAAAAAATCACAGTCAGTACTGAGTCACTAGTTTATTAGATTGAGTTAGCATCATGTCGACCAGCGTCTATGTACAGGAAGCTAAAGATATGGGCCTCACTGACCCAGAAAAAATTCAAAGCTACGTCCTCTCACGGTTTAATTACGAGCAAGAACGTGAGAAAGATGCTCGTGAAGAGCGTAGAATCCAACGTGAACACAAGCGAGAACACCGCGAATACGAAGCGAGAACAGCGCGAACACGAACAAAAACAACGCGAACTCGAGTTTGAACGAGAGCGACAACAACGCAAACACGAGAAAAAAACAACGCGAACTCGAGCTAGAACATGAGCGAGAACAGCGTGAGGAACGAGAGAGAGAACGTCAATACGAGTTACAACAACGCGAGAGAGAATGAGAACACGAACGTGCCGAGCGAGAGGTACGCGAAAAACATGAATCTGAAATGCTGAAGCTCAAGCGAGATTCATTGGCTTCAGACACCACTGGTGCAGTTGGTCCAAACTCCACGAGCGTTCTCCCTGCACATGTTATGGCGACCCCACACATCAAGCTTCCCCTATACAAAGATGGTGAGCGAATCGAGCCATACATAGCTCGTTTTGAAGACATGGCTCAACTGTACCAGCTGGATGATGCAGCTAAGCGGATTCAGTTTCTTAGCCTGTTTGAGGGCCCTGCCCTCGATATTCTCCACAGAATTCGTGGAGACAATCTCACGTATGATGATGAAACCCGCACTCGTCAAAGCGTATGGTCTCACAGTTGACGACGCCAAGAGTCATTTCATGAGGGAACGTTTACTGGATAAAGAGACTGCAGTTCAGTTTCTTGACCGGCTTACTGCTTACTTAGATGAGTGGATGGAAAAAGATGAAACTCCTTCCACGCATGAGGGGATAATTGACCTTATGCTGCGCACGCAGCTAGAAAAGTTGTGGCCTACTGAACTTATTGCTCAACTTAAGATCTGCCAGGTAAGAGATGCCAGCCAAATGGTGAAGAAGGCTGATGCATTCTTTACTACATACGGGTATCAAACTCGTAAGCACCATACCTGGAACAGGATAGCTGATAAATCTGGGAAACCGTCTCAGACTGAACCCAGCAACAAGGCCATTCTCAGAATAATGGCCAAGGTCCAAAACCGCAGAAGAAGGACCAGGGGCAAAACACTCAGAAACCTGAGTGGAAGCGGTACAACAGGTACCCTAATCAGCACCAGTATCAGCCATGCAACCGACCGTCGGGACTGTCCTTTTCACCACCAACTCAAGTGAATAGGAGGCAGGAGGCGAACGCAGCCTTCATTCCTCAGCAGCAGCAAGGTGGTCACGTCCCTATCAGTACATGTACTACCCCACAGTTCACTAGTCCCACAGTGACAGTGAACCCCACTCCACAGATGGCCAATGCTCCATCTCCCCAGGCAGTGAGTACGACCCCTAAAGTATCTAGTTCACAAGGCACCATGTTTGCCGCATCATTTATTCAGCATCCTCATGAGTGGCTAGCTGCTTCCTCCACAGGCCCTCCCACAGGTGACAGTGCCTTCCTTGTTCAGCCAGGGTTTGTGGGAGACATCCCTATGAAGGTCCTGAGAGACAATGGGTCCTCAGGTTGCTCTGTCAAGAAGAATCTAGTTCGACCTGAGCAGTACACAGGTCGACAGATCCATCCAAACCTTATTGATGGATCAGTCAGATTGTTCCCTGAGGCATGTATCCTGGCGGCATCTCCATTTTACACTGGTACGACAGTCGCAGTTGTCATGCCAGAACCTTTATTTGACATAATCATAGGCAATATTCCCGGTGCCAAGCACTGTTGCACCGAAGATGATGCTACTCAGACTTCGGCTGCAGAAACACGAGCCATGACTGAGGCTCCAGATTGTGTCACCCCAGTGACCATTGAATCGCTGCAAGATCTGATGTGTAGCCAACTTGTTCTTCAAGAACAACATTATGACCCGGCATTTGCTACCATGCGAGAGACAAAAGGGTAGAGTGATAAAGTATTCACGGGGAGGTCCAGGCAACTTTCTTCATAAACAAGGACGGCTCTACCATGAGTCACGAACATCCTAGGGCGAGGTTCGACTGCAGTTTGTCGTTCCCGCCAAGTACCGCCAAGCAGTGTTAGAATGGGGTCATTGTTCAGCCTCAGGAGGTCAGATGGGCAAAAGGAAAACCCAGGGCCGTATCCGAGCTGACTTTGTCTGGCCAGGGATGGGACGAGACATAGATAGTTTTGTGCGTTCCTCCAATGTGTGTCCACGTACCACTAATCAGGGACATGTCCTTCCTGCACCGTTTGTAACCACACCCGTAATCTCTGAGTCAGTTGAAAGACAGGGTAGTGATGAAGTGGGTGCAGACCTGACACATCATGTCCAGAGCCTGTACATACATATGTACTGCAAGATAAGGGGGAAGTTTGAGAACCCTGCAGAGACAGTCCGAGGCTGTGTATGAATTACCTTGTGGAACGTCTCGAGCTATGGGCCTCTCTGAGGATTCCCAGAGAATGCACAATATCCACACGAGTGTTCACAGCCACAGTGGGTGTTAAAACGTGACCTGCCCGAGATTGCGTAGCGATTCTCAGCTTCCTGTTATTAATCGTAAGTGTAGAGTTAGCTAACCAGTAAACTGGGTTCCATTAGCGAATCGCAGCATTTGATGTCCTCCACAAACGCCCAGTCTTTTCGCTAATTAAGTTTAGGGTTTAACCAATAAACTGGGTGATGGGATGTTGTTAAGGTGCTGTTCCCTCACACGCAGGCCGGGTGCGCCACATGTTGAACCCTCATGCCAGCTTCTGAGGACTGGGTGATGGGATGTTGTTAAGGTGATGTTCCTTCACTTGCCGGCCAGGTGCGCCGCGTGTTGATCCCTCATGCCAGCTTCTGGGAACTGGGTGATGGGATGTTGTTAAGGTGCTGTTCCCTCACACGCCGGCCGGGTGCGTCACATGTTGAACGAGGTGAATGCCAGGTTAGAGCTCTCCCTAAACTGGGTGATGGGATGTTGTTAACTCCTTAAACGCGGATCAACGCGTTTGCAATGCTCGCCAAAAAGGACATGACGGCGGAGCATCGCGTTGTGATTCGAGTTAATTTTGAATAAACGTGGGCAAGGATGTTCCAGCTGGTATTGTCTATCAGTACCACCACCCTTTAGCTACAATTAGCATACTTTACCTTTGTACTACTGACCTCCGTTGTTGCCAAGTATCGCGTTTTCCCCCCCTCCCCCCCCACCACGGCCCGGCCAGCCTGGCTGTGATACATGGCAGCGCTCTGACTGCTCAGAACTGTAAATCAGCGCTCTCCTCTCACAAACAGTTTATGCTAATAGGAAACGCTTGTTTCCCCAGTTGTAACACTAGCTTTTTTTTGCACGGTTTGCCCCTGTTTAGCGTCAGTTTACCGCAGGCTTTCAAAGTGACATTATGGCGAGTTCTAACTCTTCCGAGTCAGTGCGAGCGGCCGACAGGAACGAGAATAAAGTGACGGGCGTAAGGCAGAATAAAAAGCGCACCGCGGTGATCTTTTGGGAATATGATTGAAAATAATGTAGTATACATGTTTTTAGCTGTGAAAATGGAAATGTTTGTTGAGTGACGGGAAGACCGCCGCCACGCTGCATGTCGGCTGTATGTTCCGTTGAATTTGGCCTTATTTTCAGTGCTTATTGTACAAATACGGATTCCTAACTACCTGTGCGTTGTAGTATAAAGTTTACTGTGACAGAATGAGGCTGTGGTAGAGGGGAAACCGATCTGCTGGAGGTGTGAAAGTGAAGATTTAGTTACCCAACTTTGAAAGTCTCCACAAGACCTTGGGTAGTCCACGAAGGCTCAACAACTGTCTCTGGAGAAAGCTGAATGTAAGTTCTATCTGCCATACCGAATACAATGTTCTAGGGTTAACCTCTGATTTTTTACTAATATTTTCCTACAGGTACTCAGACGGCGATACAACCCTGCCACCCGGGGGGGGGGGGTCGGCTGTCCATGGCCACTCATTAGGGGTTAAGGTGCTGTTCCCTCACATGCTGACCGGGTGCGCCGCATGTTGAGCGAGGTGCATGCCAGGTTAGAGTTCCCCCACTAAGAACCCTCACGCCTTCGTTTCCTGGTTAATAAAGTAAATAGTTTACTTTTTGTAACATAAGTACTGATTGCTAGGCAGAGAGAGAGAAATGAAACTTTTGATGCTCCACCTTGATTGTTTTCGCAGGTGCAGCATTACCGTGCAGATTAGCTGGTCGTCCCTGTTGCTTGCTGCCGCCCCTTCTTTTCTGCCTTGTTGTCATTATTTACAATAAATTTGTATTACATGATTTTACACGTAGGTACAGTTACACCACAACTGTCACACCTACACCGTGTATTACATACATTACGCTACATAACAATTAGTTGTTAACATAAATGTAGCGAACTTTTCCCTCAGTTTGACCTGAGTAAAGGATTTTTCTCTGTCGTCACGGAGTTTTTCCCTCAAGTTTGCTTCTATTAACGTAAATACGAGGTTTTTTCGGTCACTGGTGACTGTGACCTTCTCCTGTAGCAGGACAGCACACACACACCACAGTGTGAATCTTGTGTGACTGAGTTAGGAATTATATGTATGTATATTGAAATCTTTTTTCTGAAGAAAAAAAGATTTGATTTTCATGTGGCGTAATGTCACGAGTCGGCTAGTGACATTGGCTTTTGTGGGAAACTACGAACTCTAGTGGAATCCCAGTTTATCATTCAGTTAACCGTTCACTCAGTCGAGAGTGGTTTTCAGACAATTTTCCAATGTGTCATAAATGATCGTCTTTGTGCGAGACATTAGCGCTTCCGCTGAGCGATTTGTTTTGGGCGCGTTTCGCTCATTCTAGCCGTTAGTAAGGCGGCCACAGTACTTGCCTCCTTCCCACGAGTTAGTCAGTCGAGGTTTGAGCGCCACGAAACCAGATTGGGCCAGAGCGTAGTGCCGCCGTTCCTCATTTCCACGTAGTGTGATAGGCGAGAGACAGCGAGTGCAGTGTTCTTCCTCAGTAACGACATCCAGTCATCTGTTTAGTCCACTCTTTGACCAGTATTTTCTTTTCGTTTTCCTAGACTTCAGAGTTTAGTTAAAGTGCTGTTCCCTCACATGCCGGCCGGGTTTGCCTCATGTTGTTTGCCTAGGTTTAAAAATTTAGCTTTTGAGTGAGTGAATGCAATCTCTTTATTTTGAATTCATTTTGAAATGTAACGTTAAATTTATTTCATTGTAATTAATAAATTTAACAGTTCTTTTTCTCGAGCTTAATGTAATGTAAACTCGTGTTTCATTTCTCCATAACTAAGCTTATTTCCTTTATAGCTCCTACCTTGCATAAACGCTTTGCTCTTCATAACTGGTACATGGGCCAGTCTTGTTGTATTAAGCTTAAAATCCGTTGTGCCTTCTAGGAGTTAACGCATCAGCAAGAACCTGATATCATTAATAGTATTAGTTATTTATTGTCAGGGGTGAAGTCACTTTCTCCAGAGGCTAACAGTGCTAATAAACAGCAATTTTCAGGAATTGATCTCTGCTGTGTACTGTTGAGAAAGTTTATAATTTCTCGTTCTTAGAGAATCGGCGAAGCAACCCAGCATAAAGTAATCATTGCTTGATTTAGCAAGACAATTCATTGTACTGCTCTTTAGTATTACTGAACATTATCATTCAATATTGCATTTATTTTAAAAACCCCGAGACAACTGGCGACCTCATTCAAGGATATTAACTCCTAGCTCTAAAGCTATTCATGGGATAATACTCACTGGTTCAAATTTAGGTATTTATCATTAAAGTTTATAGGCAGTACCTTACTGGTGATTATTGATTCATTTTTATTAATTTACATAATAGTTTTGACAGTCAGTTGTTTGTTTAATTTTCTTTCCTTACCAGTTTAATTAGATAGAACTGGTCACCACTAACCTGTGCCTATTTTCTTTATTTTTGATTATTGGCATTTCTCTTTGGAAAAAAAAATCGCAGTCAGTACTGAGTCGCTAGTTTATTAGATTGAGTTAGCATCATGTCGACCAGCGTCTATGTACAGGAAGCTAAAGATATGGGCCTCACTGACCCAGAAAAAATTCAAAGCTACGTCCTCTCACGGTTTAATTACGAGCAAGAACGTGAGAAAGATGCTCGTGAAGAGCGTAGAATCCAACGTGAACACGAGCGAGAACACCGCGAATACGAGCGAGAACACCGCGAATGCGAGCGAGAACAGCGCAAACACAAACAAAAACAAAGCGAACTCGAGTTAGAACAAGAGCGACAACAACGCGAACACGAGCAAAAACAACGCGATCTCGAGCTACAACATGAGCGAGAACAGCGTGAGGAACGAAAGAGAGAACGTCAATACGAGTTAGAACAACGCGAGAGAGAATGAGAACAAGAACGTGCCGAGCGAGAGGTACGCGAAAAACATGAATTTGAAATGCTGAACCTCAAGCGAGATTCATTGGCTTCAGACACATCTGGTGCAGTTGGTCCAAGCTCCACGAGCGTTCTCCCTGCACGTTATGGCGACCCCACACATCAAGCTTCCCCCATACAAAGATGGTGAGCGAATCGAGCCATACATAGCTCGTTTTGAAGACATGGCTCAACTGTCCCAGCTGGATGATGCAGCTAAGTGGCTTCAGTTTCTTAGCCTGTTTGAGGGCCCTGCCCTCGATATTCTCCACAGAATTCGTGGAGACAATCTCACGTATGAGATGATGAAGGCCGCACTCGTCAAAGCGTACGGTCTCACAGTTGACGACGCCAAGAGTCAGTTCATGAGGGCACGTTTACAGGATAAAGAGACTGCAGTTCAGTTTCTTGACCAAGTTACTGCTCACTTAGATGAGTGGATGGAGAAAGATGAAACTCCTTCCACGCATGAGGGGATAATTGACCTTATGCTGCGCACGCAGCTATAAAAGTTGTGACCTACTGAACTTATGGCTCAACTTAAGATCTGCCAGGTAAGAGATGCCAGCCAAATGGTGAAGAAGGCTGATGCATTCTTTACTGCATATGGGTATCAAACTCGTAAGCACCATACCTGGAACAGGAAAGCTGATGAATCTGGGAAACCGTCTCAGACTGAACCCCAGCAACAAGGCCATTCTCAGAATAATGGCCAAGGTCCAAAACCGCAGAAGAAGGACCAGGGGCAAAACACTCAGAAACCTGAGTGGAAGCGGTACAACAGGTACCCTAATCAGCAGCACTATCAGCCACGCAGCCGACCGTCGGGACTGTCCTTTTCACCACCAGCTCAAGTGAATAGGAGGCAGGAGGCGAACGCAGCCTTCATTCCTCAGCAGCAGCATGGTGGTCATATCCCTATCAGTACGGGTACTCCCCCACAGTTCACTAGTCCCACAGTGACAGTGAAACCCCCTCCACAGATGGCCAATGCTCCATCTCCCCAGGCAGTGAGTATGACCCCTAAAGTATCTAGTTCACAAGGCACCATGTTTGCCGCATCATTTATTCAGCAGCCTCATGAGTGGCTAGCTGCTTCCTCCACAAGCCCTCCCATAGGTGACAGTCCCTTCCTTGTTCAGCCAGGTTTGTGGGAGACATCCCTGTGAAGGTCATGAGAGACAACGGGTCCTCAGGTTGCTCTGTCAAGCAGAGTCTAGTTCGGCCTGAGCAGTACACAGGTCGACAGATCCATCCAAACGTTATTGAGGGATCAGTGAGATTGCTCCCTGAGGCATGTATCCAGGTCGCATCTCCATTTTACACTGGTATGACAGTCGCAGTTGTCATGCCAGAACCTTTATTTCACCTAATCATAGGCAATATTCCGGGTGCCAAGCATACCTGCACCGAAGATGACGCTACTCAGACTTCAGCTGCAGAAACACGAGCCATGACTGAGGCTCCAGATTGTGTCACCCCAGTGACCATTGAGTCGCCGCAAGATCTGATGTGTAGCCAACTTGTTGTTCAAGAACAACATTCTGACCGGACACTTGCTGCCGTCCGAAAGAGACAAAAGGGTAGAGTGATAAAGTATTCATGGGGAAGTCGAGCCAAGTTCCTTCGTAAACAAGGACGGCTCTACCGTGAGTCACGAACATCCGAGGGCGAGGTTCGACTGCAGTTTGTCGTTCCCGCCAAGTACCGCCAAGCAGTGTTAGAATGGGGTCATTGTTCAGCCTCAGGAGGTCACATGGGCAAAAGGAAAAAACAGGGCCGTATCCGAGCTGACTTTCTCTGGCCAGGGATGGGACGAGACTTAGATAGTTTTGTGCGTTCCTGTACTGTGTGTCCACGTACCACTAACCAGGGACATGTCCTTCCTGCACCGTTTGTAACCACACCCGTAATCTCTGAGTCAGTTGAGAGACAGGGTAGTGGTGAAGTGGGTGCAGACCTGACGTCTCGCCCATTGGCCCCACAGGACACATCATGTCCAGGGCGTGTACATACATATGTACCATAAGTTAAGGGGGAAGTTTGAGAACCCTGCAGACAGTCCGAGGCTATGTATGAATTACCTTGTGGAACGTCTCGAGCTATGGGCCTCTCTGAGGATTCCCAGAGAATGCACAATATCCACATGAGTCTTCACACCCACGGTGGGTGTTAAAACGTGACCTGCCCGAGATTGCATAGTGATTCTCAGCTTCCTGTTATTAGTCGTAAGTGTAGAGTTAGCTAACCAGTAAACTGGGTTCCATTAGCGAATCGCAGCGTTTGATGTCCTGCACAAATGCCCAGTCTTTTCGCTAATTACGTTTAGGGTTTAACCATTAAACTGGGTGATGGGATGTTGTTAAGGTGCTGTTCCCTCACATGCCGGCCGGGTGCAGCGCATGTTGAACCCTCACGTCAGCTTCTGGGGACTGGGTGACGGGATGTTGTTAAGGTGCTGTTCCTTCACTTGCCGGCCAGGTGCGCCGCGTGTTGATCCCTCATGCCAGCTTCTGGGAACTGGGTGATGGGATGTTGTTAAGGTGCTGTTCCCTCACACGCCGGCCAGGTGCATCACATGTTGAACGAGGTGGATACCAGGTTAGAGCTCCCACTAAACTGGGTGATGGGATGTTGTTATCTCCTTAAACGCGGATCGTCGCGTTTGCAATGCTGGCAAAAAGGACATAACGGCAGAGCGTCGCGTTTGCGATTCAAGTTAATTTTGAATAAACGTGGGCAAGGATGTTCCAGCTGGTATTGTCTATCAGTACCACTACCCTTTAGCTACAATTAGCATATGTTACCTTTGTACTACTGACCTCCGTTGTTGCCAAGTATCGCGTTTTTTCCCCCTCCCCCCCCACCACGGCCCGGTCGGCCTGGCTGTGATACATGGCAGCGCTCTGACTGCTCAGAACTGTAAATCAGCGCTCCTCTCACAAACAGTTTATGCTAATAGGAAACGCTTGTTTCCCCAGTTGTAACACTAGCTTTTTTTCGCGTGGTTTGCCCCTGTTTAGCGTCAGTTTACCGCAGGCTTTCAAAGTGACATAATGGCGAGTTCTAACTCTTCCGAGTCAGTGCGAGCAGCCGACAGGAAGGAGAATAAAGTGACGGGCGTAAGGCAGAATAAAAAGCGCGCCGCGTTGATCTTTTCGGAAGTTATATGATTGAAAATAACGTAGTATACATGTTTTTAGCTGTGAAAATGGAAATGTTTGTTGAGTGACAGGAAGACCGCCGCCGCGCTGCATGTCAACCGTATGCTCCGTTGAATTATCCTTACTTTCAGTGCTTATTGTACAAATACGGATTCCAAACTACCTGTACATTGTAGTATAAAGTTTACTGTGACATAATGAGGCTGTGGTAGAGGGGAAACCGGGTTGCTGGAGGTGTGAAAGTGAAGATTTAGTTACCCATCTTTGCAAGTCTCCACAAGACTTTGGGTAGTCCACGAAGGCTCAACATCTGTCTCTGGAGAAAGCGGAATATAAGTTATATCTGCCATACCAAGTACAATGTTCTAGGGTTAATCTCTGATTTTTGGCTATTTTCCTACAGGTACTCAGACCGCGATACAACCCCGCCACCCGGGGGGGGTCGGCTGTCCTTGGCCACGCATTAGGGGTTAAGGTGCTGTTCCCACACATGCTGACCGGGTGTGCCGCATGTTGAGCGAGGTGCATGCCAGGTTAGAGTTCCCCCACTAAGAACCCTCACGCCTACGTTTCCTGGTTAATAATGTAAATAGTGTACTTTTTCTAACATAAGTACTGATTGCTAGGCAGAGAGAGAGAAATGATACTTTTGATGCTCCACCTTGATTGTTATCGCAGGTGCAGCATTGCTGTGCAGATTAGCTGGTCGTCCCTGTCGCATGCTGCCGCCCCTTCTTTTCTGCCTTGTTGTCATTATTTACTATAAATTTGTATTACATGATTTTACACGTAGGTACAGTTACACCACAACTGTCACACCTACACCGTGTATTACATACATTACGCTACATAACAATTAGTTGTTAACATCAATCTAGCGAACTTTTCCCTCAGTTTGACCTGAGTACAGGATTGTTCACTGTCGTCACGGAGTTTTTCCCTCAAGTTTCCTTCTACTAACGTAATTACGAGGTTTTTTCGCTCACTGGTGACTGCGACTTTCTCCTGTAGCAGGATAGCACACACACACCACAGTGTGAATCTTGTGTGACTGAGTTAGGAATTATATGTATGTATATTGAAATCTTTTTCTGAAGAAAAAAAGATTTTATTTTCATGGGGCGTAATGTCACGAGTCGGCTAGTGACATTGGCTTTTGTGGGAAACCGCGAACTCTAGTGGAATCCCAGTTTATCATTCAGTTAAACACTCACTCGGTCGGGAGTGGTTTTCAGACAATTTTCCAATGTGTCATAAATGATCGTCTTTGTGCAAGACATTAACGCTTCCGCAGAGCGATTTGTTTTGGGCGCGTTTCGCTTATTCTAGCCGTTAGTAAGGCAGCCACAGTACTTGCCTCCTTCCCACAAGTTAGTCAGTCGAGGTTTGAGCGCCACGAAACCAGGTTGGGCCAGAGCGTAGTGCCGCCGTTCCTGATTTCCACGTAGTGTGATAGGCGAGAGACAGCGAGTGCAGTGTTCTTCCTCAGTAACGACACCCAGTCATCTGTTTAGTCCACTCTTTGACCAGTATTTTCTTTTCGTTTTCCTAGACTTAAGAGTTTAGTTAAGGTGCTATTCCCTCACATGCCGGCCGGCTTTGTCTCATGTTGTTTTCCTAGGTTTAAGAATTTAGCTTTTGAGTGAGTGAGTACAATCTCTTTATTTTGAATTCATTTTGAAATGTAACGTTTAATTTATTTCTTTGTAATTAATAAATTTAACAGTTCTTTTTCTCGAGCTAAATGTAATGTAAACTCGTGTTTCATTTCTCCATAACTAAGCTTACTTCCTTTATAGCTCCTAGCTTGCATAAACGCTTTGCTATTCATAACTGGTACTTGGGCCAGTCTTGTTGTATTAAGCTTAAAATCCGTTGTCCCTTCTAGGAGTTAACGCATCAGCAAGAACCTGATATCATTAATAGTATTAGTTATTTGTCAGCTGTGAAGTCACTTTCTCCAAGGCTAACAGTACTAATAAACAGCAATTTTGAGGAATTGATCTCTGCTGTGTACTGTTGAGAAAGTTTATAAATTCTCCTTCTTAGGGAATCGGCGAAGCAACCCAGCATAAAGTAATCATTGCTTGATTAAGCAAGACAATTCATTGTACTGCTCTTTAGTATTACTGAACATTATCATTTAATATTGCATTTCTTTTAAAAACCCAGTGACAATTGACGACCTCATTCCAGAATATTAACTCCTAGCTCTAAAGCTATTCACGAGATAATACTCACTCGTTCATATTTAGGTATTTATCATTAAAGTCTATAGGCAGTCCCTTACTGATGATTATTGATTTATTTTTATTAATTTACATAATAGTTTTAACAGTCAGTTGTTTGTTTAATTTTCTTCTTTACCAGTTTAATTAGATAGAACTGGTCACCACTAACCTGTGCCAATTTTCTTTATTTTTGATTATTGTCATTTCTCTTTGAAAAAAAAAAAAAAATTACAGTCACTACTGAGTCACTAGTTTATTAGATTGAGTTAGCATCATGTCGACCAGCGTCTATGTACAGGAAGCTAAAGATATGGGCCTCACTGACCCAGAAAAAATTCAAAGCTACGTCCTCTCACGGTTTAATTACGAGCAAGAACGTGAGAAAGATGCTCGTGAAGAGCGTAGAATCCAACGTGAACACGAGCGAGAACACCGCGAATACGAGGAAGAACAGCGCGAATACGAGCGAGAACAGCGCGAACACGAACAAAAAAAATGCGAACTCGAGCTAGAACAAGAGCGACAACAACACGAACACGAGCAAAAACAACGCGAACTCGAGCTAGAACATGAGCGAGAACAGCGTGAGGAACGAGAGAGAGAACGTCAATACGAGTTACAACAACGCGAGAGAGAATGAGAACACGAACGTGCCGAGCGAGAGGTACGCGAAAAACATGAATCTGAAATGCTGAAGCTCAAGCGAGATTCATTGGCTTCAGACACATCTGGTGCAGTTGGTCCAAACTCCACGAGCGTTCTCCCTGCACATGTTATGGCGACCCCACACATCAAGCTTCCCTATACAAAGATGGTGAGCGAATCGAGCCATACATAGCTCGTTTTGAAGACATGGCTCAACTGTACCAGCTGGATGATGCAGCTAAGTGGCTTCAGTTTCTTAGCCTGTTTGAGGGCCCTGCCCTCGATATTCTCCACAGAATTCGTGGAGACAATCTCACGTATGAGATGATGAAGGCCGCACTCGTCAAAGCGTACGGTCTCACAGTTGACGACGCCAAGAGTCAGTTCATGAGGGCGCGTTTACAGGATAAAGAGACTGCAGTTCAGTTTCTTGACCGGCTTACTGCTTACTTAGATGAGTGGATGGAGAAAGATGAAACTCCTTCCACGCGTGAGGGGATACTTGACCTTATGCTGCGCATGCAGCTAGAAAAGTCGTGGCCTACTGAACTTATGGCTCAACTTAAGATCTGCCATGTAAGAGATGCCAGCCAAATGGTGAAGAAGGCTGATGCATTCTTTACTGCATATGGGTATCAAACTCGTAAGCACCATACCTGGAACAGGAAAGCTGATAAATCTGGGAAACCGTCTCAGACTGAACCCCAGCAACAAGGCCATTCTCAGAATAATGGCCAAGGTCCAAAACCGCAGAAGAAGGACCAGGGGCTAAACACTCAGAAACCTGAGTGGAAGCGGTACAACAGGTACCCTAATCAGCAGCAATATCAGCCACGCAACCAACCGTCAGGACTGTCCTTTTCACCACCAGCTCAAGTGAATAGGAGGCAGGAGGCGAATGCAGCCTTCATTCCTCAGCAGCAGCACGCTCGTCACGTCCCTATCAGTATGGGTACTCCCCCACACTTCACTAGTCCCACAGTGACAGTGAACCCCCCTCCACAGATGGCCAATGCTCCATCTCCCCAGGCAGTGAGTACGACCCCTCAAGTATCTAGTTCACAAGGCACCATGTTTGCCGCATCATTTATTCAGCAGCCTCATGAGTGGCTAGCTGCTTCCTCCACAAGCCCTCCCATAGGTGACAGTCCCTCCCTTGTTCAGCCAGGGTTTGTCGGGAGACATCCCTATGAAGGTCATGAGAGACAACGGGTCCTCAGGTTGCTCTGTCAAGAAGAGTCTAGTTCGGCCTGAGCAGTACACAGGTCGACAGATCCATCCAAACCTTATTGATGTATCAGTGAGATTGTTCCCTGAGGCATGTATCCAGGTGGCATCTCCATTTTACACTGGTACGACAGTCGCAGTTGTCATCCCAGAACCTTTATTTGACCTAATCATAGGCAATATTCCGGGTGCCAAGCATACCTGCACCGAAGATGACGCTACTCAGACTTCAGCTGCAGAAACACGAGCCATGACTGAGGCTCCAAATTGTGTCACCCCATTGACCATTGATTCGCAGCAAGATCTGATGTGCAGCCAACTTGTTGTTCAAGAACAACATTCTGACCGGACACTTGCTGCCGTCCGAAAGAGACAAAAGGGTAGAGTGATAAAGTATTCATGGGGAAGTCGAGCCAAGTTCCTTCGTAAACAAGGACGGCTCTACCGTGAGTCACGAACATCCGAGGGCGAGGTTCGACTGCAGTTTGTCGTTCCCGCCAAGTACCGCCAAGCAGTGTTAGAATGGGGTCATTGTTCAGCCTCAGGAGGTCAGATGGGCAAAAGGAAAACCCAGGGCCGTATCCGAGCTGACTTTGTCTGGCCAGGGATGGGATGAGACATAGATAGTTTTGTGCGTTCCTCCAATGTGTGTCCACGTACCACTAATCAGGGACATGTCCTTCCTGCACCGTTTGTAACCACACCCGTAATCTCTGAGTCAGTTGAAAGACAGGGTAGTGATGAAGTGGGTGCAGACCTGACACATCATGTCCAGAGCCTGTACATACATATGTACTGCAAGTTAACGGGGAAGTTTCAGAACCCTGCAGAGACAGTCCGAGGCTGTGTATGAATTACCTTGTGGAACGTCTCGAGCTATGGGCCTCTCTGAGGATTCCCAGAGAATGCACAATATCCACACGAGTGTTCACAGCCACAGTGGGTGTTAAAACGTGACCTGCCCGAGATTGCGTAGCGATTCTCAGCTTCCTGTTATTAATCGTAAGTGTAGAGTTAGCTAACCAGTAAACTGGGTTCCATTAGCGAATCGCAGCATTTGATGCCCTCCACAAACGCCCAGTCTTTTCGCTAATTAAGTTTAGGGTTTAACCAATAAACTGGGTGATGGGATGTTGTTAAGGTGCTGTTCCCTCACACGCAGGCCGGATGCGCCACATGTTGAACCCTCATGCCAGCTTCTGAGGACTGGGTGATGGGATGTTGTTAAGGTGATGTTCCTTCACTTGCCGGCCAGGTGCGCCGCGTGTTCATCCCTCATGCCAGCTTCTGGGAACTGGGTGATGGGATGTTGTTAAGGTGCTGTTCCCTCACACGCCGGCCGGGTGCGTCACATGTTGAACGAGGTGAATGCCAGGTTAGAGCTCTCCCTAAACTGGGTGATGGGATGTTGTTAACTCCTTAAACGCGGATCAACGCGTTTGCAATGCTCGCCAAAAAGGACATGACGGCGGAGCATCGTGTTTGTGATTCGAGTTAATTTTGAATAAACGTGGGCAAGGATGTTCCAGCTGGTATTGTCTATCAGTACCACCACCCTTTAGCTACAATTAGCATACTTTACCTTTGTACTACTGACCTCCGTTGTTGCCAAGTATCGCGTTTTCCCCCCCTCCCCCCCCCACCACGGCCCGGCCAGCCTGGCTCTGATACATGGCAGCGCTCTGACTGCTCAGAACTGTAAATCAGCGCTCTCCTCTCACAAACAGTTTATGCTAATAGGAAACGCTTGTTTCCCCACTTGTAACACTAGCTTTTTTTTGCACGGTTTGCCCCTGTTTAGCGTCAGTTTACCGCAGGCTTTCAAAGTGACATTATGGCGAGTTCTAACTCTTCCGAGTCAGTGCGAGCGGCCGACAGGAACGAGAATAAAGTGACGGGCGTAAGGCAGAATAAAAAGCGCACCGCGGTGATCTTTTGGGAATATGATTGAAAATAATGTAGTATACATGTTTTTAGCTGTGAAAATGGAAATGTTTGTTGAGTGACGGGAAGACCGCCGCCACGCTGCATGTCGGCTGTATGTTCCGTTGAATTTGGCCTTATTTTCAGTGCTTATTGTACAAATACGGATTCCTAACTACCTGTGCGTTGTAGTATAAAGTTTACTGTGACAGAATGAGGCTGTGGTAGAGGGGAAACCGATTTGCTGGAGGTGTGAAAGTGAAGATTTAGTTACCCAACTTTGAAAGTCTCCACAAGACCTTGGGTAGTACACGAAGGCTCAACACCTGTCTCTGGAGAAAGCTGAATGTAAGTTCTATCTGCCATACCGAATACAATGTTCTAGGGTTAACCTCTGATTTTTGACTAATATTTTCCTACAGGTACTCTGACGGCGATACAACCCTGCCACCCGGGGGGGGGGGTCGGCTGTCCATGGCCACTCATTAGGGGTTAAGGTGCTGTTCCCTCACATGCTGACCGGGTGCGCCGCATGTTGAGCGAGGTGCATGCCAGGTTAGAGTTCCCCCACTAAGAACCCTCACGCCTTCGTTTCCTGGTTAATGAAGTAAATAGTTTACTTTTTGTAACATAAGTACTGATTGCTAGGCAGAGAGAGAGAAATGAAACTTTTGATGCTCCACCTTGATTGTTTTCGCAGGTGCAGCATTACCATGCAGATTAGCTGGTCGTCCCTGTTGCTTGCTGTCGCCCCTTCTTTTCTGCCTTGTTGTCATTATTTACAATAAATTTGTATTACATGATTTTACACGTAGGTACAGTTACACCACAACTGTCACACCTACACCGTGTATTACATACATTACGCTACATAACAATTAGTTGTTAACATAAATGTAGCGAACTTTTCCCTCAGTTTGACCTGAGTAAAGGATTTTTCTCTGTCGTCACGGAGTTTTTCCCTCAAGTTTGCTTCTATTAACGTAAATACGAGGTTTTTTCGGTCACTGGTGACTGTGACTTTCTCCTGTAGCAGGACAGCACACACACACCACAGTGTGAATCTTGTGTGACTGAGTTAGGAATTATATGTATGTATATTGAAATCTTTTTTCTGAAGAAAAAAAGATTTGATTTTCATGGGGTGTAATGTCACGAGTCGGCTAGTGACATTGGCTTTTGTGGGAAACTACGAACTCTAGTGGAATCCCAGTTTATCATTCAGTTAACCGTTCACTCAGTCGAGAGTGGTTTTCAGACAATTTTCCAATGTGTCATAAATGATCGTCTTTGTGCGAGACATTAGCGCTTCCGCTGAGCGATTTTTTTTGGGCGCGTTTCGCTCATTCTAGCCATTAGTAAGGCGGCCACAGTACTTGCCTCCTTCTACGAGTTAGTCAGTCGAGGTTTGAGCGCCACGAAACCAGATTGGGCCAGAGCGTAGTGCCGCCGTTCCTCATTTCCACGTAGTGTGATAGGCGAGAGACAGCGAGTGCAGTGTTCTTCCTCAGTAACGACACCCAGTCATCTGTTTAGTCCACTCTTTGACCAGTATTTTCTTTTCGTTTTCCTAGACTTCAGAGTTTAGTTAAAGTGCTGTTCCCTCACATGCCGGCCGGGTTTGCCTCATGTTGTTTGCCTAGGTTTAAAAATTTAGCTTTTGAGTGAGTGAGTGCAATCTCTTTATTTTGAATTCATTTTGAAATGTAACGTTAAATTTATTTCTTTGTAATTAATAAATTTAACAGTTCTTTTTCTCGAGCTTAATGTAATGTAAACTCGTGTTTCATTTCTCCATAACTAAGCTTATTTCCTTTATAGCTCCTACCTTGCATAAACGCTTTGCTCTTCATAACTGGTACATGGGCCAGTCTTGTTGTATTAAGCTTAAAATCCGTTGTGCCTTCTAGGAGTTAACGCATCAGCAAGAACCTGATATCATTAATAGTATTAGTTATTTATTGTCAGGGGTGAAGTCACTTTCTCCAGAGGCTAACAGTGCTAATAAACAGCAATTTTGAGGAATTGATCTCTGCTGTGTACTGTTGAGAAAGTTTATAAATTCTCGTTCTTAGAGAATCGGCGAAGCAACCCAGCATAAAGTAATCATTGCTTGATTTAGCAAGACAATTCATTGTACTGCTCTTTAGTATTACTGAACATTATCATTCAATATTGCATTTATTTTAAAAACCCCGAGACAACTGGCGACCTCATTCAAGGATATTAACTCCTAGCTCTAAAGCTATTCATGGGATAATACTCACTGGTTCAAATTTAGGTATTTATCATTAAAGTTTATAGGCAGTACCTTACTGGTGATTATTGATTCATTTTTATTAATTTACATAATAGTTTTGACAGTCAGTTGTTTGTTTAATTTTCTTTCCTTACCAGTTTAATTAGATAGAACTGGTCACCACTAACCTGTGCCTATTTTCTTTATTTTTGATTATTGGCATTTCTCTTTCCAAAAAAAAATCGCAGTCAGTACTGAGTCGCTAGTTTATTAGATTGAGTTAGCATCATGTCGACCAGCGTCTATGTACAGGAAGCTAAAGATATGGGCCTCACTGACCCAGAAAAAATTCAAAGCTACGTCCTCTCACGGTTTAATTACGAGCAAGAACGTGAGAAAGATGCTCGTGAAGAGCGTAGAATCCAACGTGAACACGAGCGAGAACACCGCGAATACGAGCGAGAACACCGCGAATGCGAGCGAGAACAGCGCAAACACAAACAAAAACAAAGCGAACTCGAGTTAGAACAAGAGCGACAACAACGCGAACACGAGCAAAAACAACGCGATCTCGAGCTACAACATGAGCGAGAACAGCGTGAGGAACGAAAGAGAGAACGTCAATACGAGTTAGAACAACGCGAGAGAGAATGAGAACAAGAACGTGCCGAGCGAGAGGTACGCGAAAAACATGAATTTGAAATGCTGAACCTCAAGCGAGATTCATTGGCTTCAGACACATCTGGTGCAGTTGGTCCAAGCTCCACGAGCGTTCTCCCTGCACGTTATGGCGACCCCACACATCAAGCTTCCCCCATACAAAGATGGTGAGCGAATCGAGCCATACATAGCTCGTTTTGAAGACATGGCTCAACTGTCCCAGCTGGATGATGCAGCTAAGTGGCTTCAGTTTCTTAGCCTGTTTGAGGGCCCTGCCCTCGATATTCTCCACAGAATTCGTGGAGACAATCTCACGTATGAGATGATGAAGGCCGCACTCGTCAAAGCGTACGGTCTCACAGTTGACGACGCCAAGAGTCAGTTCATGAGGGCACGTTTACAGGATAAAGAGACTGCAGTTCAGTTTCTTGACCAAGTTACTGCTCACTTAGATGAGTGGATGGAGAAAGATGAAACTCCTTCCACGCATGAGGGGATAATTGACCTTATGCTGCGCACGCAGCTATAAAAGTTGTGACCTACTGAACTTATGGCTCAACTTAAGATCTGCCAGGTAAGAGATGCCAGCCAAATGGTGAAGAAGGCTGATGCATTCTTTACTGCATATGGGTATCAAACTCGTAAGCACCATACCTGGAACAGGAAAGCTGATGAATCAGGGAAACCGTCTCAGACTGAACCCCAGCAACAAGGCCATTCTCAGAATAATGGCCAAGGTCCAAAACCGCAGAAGAAGGACCAGGGGTAAAACACTCAGAAACCTGAGTGGAAGCGGTACAACAGGTACCCTAATCAGCAGCACTATCAGCCACGCAGCCGACCGTCGGGACTGTCCTTTTCACCACCAGCTCAAGTGAATAGGAGGCAGGAGGCGAACGCAGCCTTCATTCCTCAGCAGCAGCATGGTGGTCATATCCCTATCAGTACGGGTACTCCCCCACAGTTCACTAGTCCCACAGTGACAGTGAAACCCCCTCCACAGATGGCCAATGCTCCATCTCCCCAGGCAGTGAGTATGACCCCTAAAGTATCTAGTTCACAAGGCACCATGTTTGCCGCATCATTTATTCAGCAGCCTCATGAGTGGCTAGCTGCTTCCTCCACACTCCCTCCCACAGTTGACAGTGCCTTCCTTGTTCAGCCAGGGTTTGTCGGAGACATCCCTATGAAGGTCCTGAGAGACAACGGGTCCTCAGGTTGCTCTGTCAAGCAGAGTCTAGTTCGGCCTGAGCAGTACACAGGTCGACAGATCCATCCAAACGTTATTGATGGATCAGTGAGATTGCTCCCTGAGGCATGTATCCAGGTCGCATCTCCATTTTACACTGGTATGACAGTCGCAGTTGTCATGCCAGAACCTTTATTTCACCTAATCATAGGCAATATTCCGGGTGCCAAGCATACCTGCACCGAAGATGACGCTACTCAGACTTCAGCTGCAGAAACACGAGCCATGACTGAGGCTCCAGATTGTGTCACCCCATTGACCATTGATTCGCAGCAAGATCTGATGTGCAGCCAACTTGTTGTTCAAGAACAACATTCTGACCGGACACTTGCTGCCGTCCGAAAGAGACAAAAGGGTAGAGTGATAAAGTATTCATGGGGAAGTCGAGCCAAGTTCCTTCGTAAACAAGGACGGCTCTACCGTGAGTCACGAACATCCGAGGGCGAGGTTCGACTGCAGTTTGTCGTTCCCGCCAAGTACCGCCAAGCAGTGTTAGAATGGGGTTATTGTTCAGCCTCAGGAGGTCAGATGGGCAAAAGGAAAAAACAGGGCAGTATCCGAGCTGACTTTCTCTGGCCAGCGATGGGACGAGACATAGATAGTTTTGTGCGTTCCTGCAATGTCTGTACACGTACCACTAACCAGAGACATGTCCTTCCTGCACCATTCGTAACCACACCCGTAATCTCTGAGTCAGTTGAGAGACAGGGTAGTGGTGAAGTGGGTGCAGACCTGACGTCTCGCCCATTGGCCCCACAGGACACATCATGTCCAGGGCGTGTACATACATATGTACCATAAGTTAAGGGGGAAGTTTGAGAACCCTGCAGACAGTCCGAGGCTATGTATGAATTACCTTGTGGAACGTCTCAAGCTATGGGCCTCTCTGAGGATTCCCAGAGAATGCACAATATCCACATGAGTCTTCACACCCACGGTGGGTATTAAAACGTGACCTGCCCGAGATTGCATAGTGATTCTCAGCTTCCTGTTATTAGTCGTAAGTGTAGAGTTAGCTAACCAGTAAACTGGGTTCCATTAGCGAATCGCAGCGTTTGATGTCCTGCACAAATGCCCAGTCTTTTCGCTAATTACGTTTATGGTTTAACCATTAAACTGGGTGATGGGATGTTGTTAAGGTGCTGTTCCCTCACATGCCGGCCGGGTGCAGCGCATGTTGAACCCTCACGTCAGCTTCTGGGGACTGGGTGACGGGATGTTGTTAAGGTGCTGTTCCCTCACACGCCGGCCAGGTGCATCACATGTTGAACGAGGTGGATACCACGCTAGAGCTCCCACTAAACTGGGTGATGGGATGTTGTTATCTCCTTAAACGCGGATCGTCGCGTTTGCAACTCTCGCAAAAAAGGACATAACGGCAGAGCGTCGCGTTTGCGATTCAATTTATTTTTGAATAAACGTGGGCAAGGATGTTCTAGCTCGTACTGTCTACCAGTACCACTACCCTTTAGCTACAATTAGCATATGTTACCTTTGTACTACTGACCTCCATTGTTGCCAAGTATCGCGTTTTTTCCCCCTCCCCCCCCACCACGGCCCGGTCGGCCTGGCTGTGATACATGGCAGCGCTCTGACTGCTCAGAACTGTAAATCAGCGCTCTCCTCTCACAAACAGTTTATGCTAATAGGAAACGCTTGTTTCCCCAGTTGTAACACTAGCTTTTTTTCGCGTGGTTTGCCCCTGTTTAGCGTCAGTTTACCGCAGGCTTTCAAAGTGACATTATGGCGAGTTCTAACTCTTCCGAGTCAGTGCGAGCAGCCAACAGGAAGGAGAATAAAGTGACGGGCGTAAGGCAGAATAAAAAGCGCGCCGCGATGATCTTTTCGGAAGTAATATGATTGAAAATAACGTAGTATACATGTTTTTAGCTGTGAAAATGGAAATGTTTGTTGAGTGACAGGAAGACCGCCGCCGCGCTGCATGTCAACCGTATGCTCCGTTGAATTATCCTTATTTTCAGTGCTTATTGTACAAATACGGATTCCAAACTACCTGTACATTGTAGTATAAAGTTTACTGTGACATAATGAGGCTGTGGTAGAGGGGAAACCGGGTAGCTGGAGGTGTGAAAGTGAAGATTTAGTTACCCATCTTTGCAAGTCTCCACAAGACTTTGGGTAGTCCACGAAGGCTCAACATCTGTCTCTGGAGAAAGCGGAATGTAAGTTATATCTGCCACACCAAGTACAATGTTCTAGGGTTAATCTCTGATTTTTGGCTAATATTTTCCTACAGGTACTCAGACCGCGATACAACCCCGCCACCCGGGGGGGGTCGGCTGTCCTTGGCCACGCATTAGGGGTTAAGGGGCTGTTCCCACACATGCTGACCGGGTGCGCCGCATGTTGAGCGAGGTGCATGCCAGGTTAGAGTTCCCCCACTAAGAACCCTCACGCCTACGTTTCCTGGTTAATAATGTAAATAGTGTACTTTTTCTAACATAAGTACTGATTGCTAAGCAGAGAGAAATGATACTTTTGATGCTCCACCTTGATTGTTATCGCAGGTGCAGCATTGCTGTGCAGATTAGCTGGTCGTCCCTGTCGCATGCTGCCGCCCCTTCTTTTCTGCCTTGTTGTCATTATTTACTATAAATTTGTATTACATGATTTTACACGTAGGTACAGTTACACCACAACTGTCACACCTACACCGTGTATTACATACATTACGCTACATAACAATTAGTTGTTAACATCAATCTAGCGAACTTTTCCCTCAGTTTGACCTGAGTACAGGATTGTTCACTGTCGTCAAGGAGTTTTTCCCTCAAGTTTCCTTCTACTAACGTAATTACGAGGTTTTTTCGCTCACTGGTGACTGCGACTTTCTCCTGTAGCAGGATAGCACACACACACCACAGTGTGAATCTTGTGTGACTGAGTTAGGAATTATATGTATGTATATTGAAATCTTTTTCTGAAGAAAAAAAGATTTTATTTTCATGGGGCGTAATGTCACGAGTCGGCTAGTGACATTGGCTTTTGTGGGAAACCGCGAACTCTAGTGGAATCCCAGTTTATCATTCAGTTAAACACTCACTCGGTCGGGAGTGGTTTTCAGACAATTTTCCAATGTGTAATAAATGATCGTCTTTGTGCAAGACATTAACGCTTCCGCTGAGCGATTTGTTTTGGGCGCGTGTCGCTTATTCTAGCCGTTAGTAAGGCAGCCACAGTACTTGCCTCCTTCCCACAAGTTAGTCAGTCGAGGTTTGAGCGCCACGAAACCAGGTTGGGCCAGAGCGTAGTGCCGCCGTTCCTGATTTCCACGTAGTGTGATAGGCGAGAGACAGTGGGTGCAGTGTTCTTCCTCAGTAACGACACCCAGTCATCTGTTTAGTCCACTCTTTGACCAGTATTTTCTTTTCGTTTTCCTAGACTTAAGAGTTTAGTTAAGGTGCTATTCCCTCACATGCTGGCCAGCTGTGCCGCATGTTGTTTTCCTAGGTTTAAGAATTTAGCTTTTGAGTGAGTGAGTACAATCTCTTTATTTTGAATTCATTTTGAAATGTAACGTTTAATTTATTTCTTTGTAATTAATAAATTTAACAGTTCTTTTTCTCGAGCTAAATGTAATGTAAACTCGTGTTTCATTTCTCCATAACTAAGCTTACTTCCTTTATAGCTCCTAGCTTGCATAAACGCTTTGCTATTCATAACTGGTACTTGGGCCAGTCTTGTTGTATTAAGCTTAAAATCCGTTGTCCCTTCTAGGAGTTAACGCATCAGGAAGAACCTGATATCATTAATAGTATTAGTTATTTATTGTCAGCGGTGAAGTCACTTTCTCCAAGGCTAACAGTACTAATAAACAGCAATTTTGAGGAATTGATCTCTGCTGTGTACTGTTGAGAAAGTCTATAAATTCTCGTTCTTAGGGAATCGGCGAAGCAACCCAGCATAAAGTAATCATTGCTTGATTTAGCAAGACAATTCATTGTACTGCTCTTTAATATTACTGAACATTATCATTTAATATTGCATTTCTTTTAAAAACCCAGTGACAATTGACGACCTCATTCCAGAATATTAACTCCTAGCTCTAAAGCTATTCACGAGATAATACTCACTCGTTCATATTTAGGTATTTATCATTAAAGTCTATAGGCAGTCCCTTACTGATGATTATTGATTTATTTTTATTAATTTACATAATAGTTTTAACAGTCAGTTGTTTGTTTAATTTTCTTCTTTACCAGTTTAATTAGATAGAACTGGTCACCACTAACCTGTGCCAATTTTCTTTATTTTTGATTATTGGCATTTCTCTTTGAAAAAAAAAAAAAAATCACAGTCACTACTGAGTCACTAGTTTATTAGATTGAGTTAGCATCACGTCGACCAGCGTCTATGTACAGGAAGCTAAAGATATGGGCCTCACTGACCCAGAAAAAATTCAAAGCTACGTCCTCTCACGGTTTAATTACGAGCAAGAACGTGAGAAAGATGCTCGTGAAGAGCGTTGAATCCAACGTGAACACGAGCGAGAACACCGCGAATACGAGCGAGAACAGCGCGAACATGAACAAAAACAACGCGAACTCGAGTTTGAACAAGAGTGACAACAACGCGAACACGAGCAAAAACAACTCGATTTCGAGCTAGAACATAAGCGAGAACAGTGTGAGGAACGAGAGAGAGAACGTCAATACGAGTTACAACAACGCGAGAGAGAATGAGAACACGAACGTGCCGAGCGAGAGGTATGCGAAAAACATGAATCTGAAATGCTGAAGCTCAAGCGAGATTCATTGGCTTCAGACACATCTGGTGCAGTTGGTCCAAACTCCACGAGCGTTCTCCCTGCACATGTTATGGCGACCCCACACATCAAGCTTCCCCTATACAAAGATGGTGAGCGAATCGAGCCATACATAGCTCGTTTTGAAGCCATGGCTCAACTGTACCAGCTGGATGATGCAGCTAAGCGGCTTCAGTTTCTTAGCCTGTTTGAGGGCCCTGCCCTCGATATTCTCCACAGAATTCGTGGAGACAATCTCACGTATGAGATGATGAAGGCCGCACTCGTCAAAGCGTACGGTCTCACAGTTGACGACGCCAAGAGTCAGTTCATGAGGGCAAGTTTACAGGATAAAGAGACTGCAGTTCAGTTTCTTGACCGGCTTACTGCTTACTTAGATGAGTGGATGGAAAAAGATGAAACTCCTTCCACGCATGAGGGGATAATTGACCTTATGCTGCGCACGCAGCTAGAAAAGCTTGGCCTACTGAACTTATGGCTCAACTTAAGATCTGCCAGGTAAGACATGCCAGCCAAATGGTGAAGAAGGCTGATGCATTCTTTACTGCATACAGGTATCAAACTCGTAAGCACCATACCTGGAACAGGAAAGCTGATAAATCTGGGAAACCGTCTCAGACTGAACCCCAGCAACAAGGCCATTCTCAGAATAATGGCCAAGGTCCAAAACTGCAGAAGAAGGACCAGGGGCAAAACACTCAGAAACCTGAGTGGAAGCGGTACAGCAGGTACCCTAATCAGCACCAGTATCAGCCATGCAACCGACCGTCGGGACTGTCATTTTCACCACCAGCTCAAGTGAATAGGAGGCAGGAGGCGAATGTAGCCTTCATTCCTCAGCAGCAGCAAGGTGGTCACATCCCTATCAGTACATGTACTACCCCACAGTTCACTAGTCCCACAGTGACAGTGAACCCCACTCCACAGATGGCCAATGCTCCATCTCCCCAGGCAGTGAGTACGACCCCTAAAGTATCTAGTTCACAAGGCACCATGTTTGCCGCATCATTTATTCAGCATCCTCATGAGTGGCTAGCTGCTTCCTCCACAGGCCCTCCCACAGGTGACAGTGCCTTCCTTGTTCAGCCAGAGTTTGTGGGAGACATCCCTGTGAAGGTCCTGAGAGACAACGGATCCTCAGGTTGCTCTGTCAAGAAGAATCTAGTTCGACCTGAGCAGTACACAGGTCGACAGATCCATCCAAACCTTATTGATGGATCAGTCAGATTGTTCCCTGAGGCATGTATCCTGGCGGCATCTCCATTTTACACTGGTACGACAGTCGCAGTTGTCATGCCAGAACCTTTATTTGACCTAATCATAGGATATATTCCCGGTGCCAAGCACTGTTGCACCGAAGATGATGCTACTCAGACTTCGGCTGCAGAAACACGAGCCATGACTGAGGCTCCAGATTGTGTCACCCCAGTGACCACTGAATTGCTGGAAGATCTGATGTGTAGCCAACTTGTTCTTGAAGAACAACATTATGACCCGACATTTGCTGCCATGCGAAAGAGACAAAAGGGTAGAGTGATAAAGTATTCACGGGGAGGTCGAGCCAACTTTCTTCATAAACAAGGACGGCTCTACCATGAGTCACGAACATCCGAGGGCGAGGTTCGACTGCAGTTTGTCGTTCCCGCCAAGTACCGCCAAGCAGTGTTAGAATGGGGTCATTGTTCAGCCTCAGGAGGTCAGATGGGCAAAAGGAAAACCCAGGGCCGTATCCGAGCTGACTTTGTCTGGCCAGGGATGGGACGAGACATAGATAGTTTTGTGCGTTCCTCCAATGTGTGTCCACGTACCACTAATCAGGGACATGTCTTTCCTGCACCGTTTGTAACCACACCCGTAATCTCTGAGTCAGTTGAAAGACAGGGTAGTGATGAAGTGCGTGCAGACCTGACACATCATGTCCAGAGCCTGTACATACATATGTATTGCAAGTTAAGGGGGAAGTTTGAGAACCCTGCAGAGACAGTCCGAGGCTGTGTATGAATTACCTTGTGGAACGTCTCGAGCTATGGGCCTCTCTGAGGAATCCCAGAGAATGCACAATATCCACACGAGTGTTCACAGCCATAGTGGGTGTTAAAACGTGACCTGCCCGAGATTGCGTAGCGATTCTCAGCTTTCTGTTATTAATCGTAAGTGTAGAGTTAGCTAACCAGTAAACTGGGTTCCATTAGCGAATCACAGCAATTGATGTCCTCCACAAACGCCCAGTCTTTTCGCTATTTAAGTTTAGGGTTTAACCAATAAACTGGGTGATGGGATGTTGTTAAGGTGCTCTTCCCTCACATGCAGGCCGGGTGCGCCACATGTTGAACCCTCACGCCAGCTTCTGGGGACTGGGTGATGGGATGTTGTTAAGGTGATATTCCTTCACATGCCGGCCAGGTACGCCGCATGTTGAACCCTCATGCCAGCTTCTGGGAACTGGGTAATGGGATGTTGTTAAGGTGCTGTTCCCTCACACGCCGGCCGGGTGCGTCACATGTTGAACGAGGTGGATGCCATGTTAGAGCTCTCCCTAAACTGGGTGATGGGATGTTGTTAACTCCTTCAACGCGGATCGTCGCGTTTGCGATGCTCGCCAAAAAGGACATGACGGCGGAGCATCGCGTTTGTGATTCGAGTTAATTTTGAATAAACGTGGGCAAGGATGTTCCAGCTGGTATTGTCTATCAGTACCACCACCCTTTAGCTACAATTAGCATACTTTACCTTTGTACTACTGACCTCCGTTGTTGCCAAGTATCGCGTTTTCCCCCCCTCCCCCCCCACCACGGCCCGGCCTGCCTGGCTGTGATACATGGCAGCACTCTGACTGCTCAGAACTGTAAATCAGCGCTCTCCTCTCACAAACAGTTTATGCTAATAGGAAACGCTTGTTTCCCCAGTTGTAACACTAGCTTTTTTCGCACGCTTTGCCAGTGTTTAGCGTCATTTTACCGCAGGCTTTCAAAGTGACATTATGGCGAGTTCTAACTCTTCCAAGTCAGTGAGAGCGGCCGACAGGAACGAGAATAAAGTGACGGGCGTAAGGCAGAATAAAAAGCATACCGCGGTGATCTTTTGGGAAGTAATATGATTGAAAATAATGTAGTATACATGTTTTTAGCTGTGAAAATGGAAATGTTTGTTGAGTGACAGGAAGACCGCCGCCGCGCTGCATGTCAGCTGTATGTTCCGTTGAATTTAGCCTTATTTTCAGTGCTTATTGTACAAATACGGATTCCTAACTACCTGTACGTTGTAGTATAAAGTTTACTGTGACAGAATGAGGCTGTGGTAGAGGGGAAACCGGGTTGCTGGAGGTGTGAAAGTGAAGATTTAGTTACCCAACTTTGTAAGTCTCCACAAGACCTTCGGTAGTCCACGAAGACTCAACACTTGTCTCTGGAGAAAGCTGAATGTAAGTTCTATCTGCCATACCATGTACAATGTTCTAGGGTTAATCTCTGATTTTTGACTAATATTTTCCTACAGGTACTCAGACCGCGATACAACCCCGCCACCCGGGGGGGGGGTCGGCTGTCCATGGCCACGTATTAGGGGTTAAGGTGCTGGTCCCTCACATGCTGACCGGGTGTGCCGCATGTTGAGCGAGGTGCATGCCAGGTTAGAGTTCCCCCACTAAGAACCCTCATGCTTTCGTTTCCTGGTTAATAATGTAAATAGTTTACTTTTTCTAACATAAGTACTGATTGCTAGGCAGAGAGAGAGAAATGAAACTTTTGATGCTCCACCTTGATTGTTTTCGCAGGTGCAGCATTGCGGTCCAGATTAGCTGGTCGTCCCTGGTGCTTGCTGCCGCCCCTTCTTTTCTGCCTTGTTGTCATTATTTACAATAAATTTGTATTACATGATTTTACACGTAGTTACAGTTACACCACAACTGTCACACCTACACCGTGTATTGCATACATTACGCTACATAACAATTACTTGTTAACATAAATGTAGTGAACTTTTCCCTCAGTTTGACCTGAGTAAAGGATTTTTTTCTGTCGTCACGGAGTTTTTCCCTCAAGTTTGCTTCTATTAACGTAAAGACGAGGTTTTTTCGGTCACTGGTGACTGCGACTTTCTCCTGTAGCAGGACAGCACACACACACCACAGTGTGAATCTTGTGTGACTGAGTTAGGAATTATATGTATGTATATTGAATTCTTTTTTCTGAAGAAAAAAAGATTTGATTTTCATGGGGCGTAATGTCACGACTCGGCTAGTGACATTGGCTTTTGTGGGAAACTACGAACTCTAGTGGAATCCCAGTTTATCATTCAGTTAACCGTTCACTCGGTCGGGAGTGGTTTTCAGACAATTTTCCAATGTGTCATAAATGATCGTCTTTGTGCAAGACATTAGCGCTTCCGCTGAGTGATTTGTTTTGAGCGCGTTTCGCTCCTTCTAGCCGTTAGTAAGGCGGCCACAGTACTTGCCTCCTTCCTACGACTTAGTCAGTCGAGGTTTGAGCACCACGAAACCAGATTGGGCCAGAGCGTAGTGCCGCCGTTCCTCATTTCCACGTAGTATGATAGGCGAGAGACAGCGAGTGCAGTGTTCTTCCTCAGTAATGACACCCAGTCATCTGTTTAGTCCACTCTTTGACCAGTATTTTCTTTTCGTTTTCCTAGACTTAAGAGTTTAGTTAAAGTGCTGT
This sequence comes from Coenobita brevimanus, assembly GCF_032717465.1. Classification (NCBI taxonomy): domain Eukaryota; kingdom Metazoa; phylum Arthropoda; class Malacostraca; order Decapoda; family Coenobitidae; genus Coenobita; species Coenobita brevimanus. Next base: position 13,306,294 of record NC_137026.1, on the reverse strand, counting down.
TCCCTCACATGCCGGCCGGGTTTGCCTCATGTTGTTTTCCTAGGTTTAAAACTTTAGCTTTTGAGTGAGTGAGATGCAATCTTTTTATTTTGAATTCATTTTGAAATGTAATGTTAAATTTATTTCTTTGTAATTAATAAATTTAACAATTCTTTTTCTCGAGCTTAATGTAATGTAAACTCGTGTTTCATTTCTCCATAACTAAGCTTTATTTCCTTTATAACTCCTAGCTTGCATAAACGCTTTGCTATTCATAACTGGTACATGGGCCAGTCTTGTTGTATTAAGCTTAAAATCCATTGTGCCTTCTAGGAGTTAACGCATCAGCAAGAACCTGATATCATTAATAGTATTAGTTATTTATTGTCAGGGGTGAAGTCACTTTCTCCAGAGGCTAACAGTGCTAATAAACAGCAGTTGTGAGGAATTGATCTCTGCTGTGTACTGTTGAGAAAGTTTATAAATTCTCGTTCTTAGAGAATCGGCGAAACAACCCAGCATAAAGTAATCATTGCTTGATTTAGCAAGACAATTCATTGTACTGCTCTTTAGTATTACTGCACATTATCATTCAATATTGAATTTATTTTAAAAACCCCGTGACAATTGGCGACCTCATTCAAGGATATTAATAACTCCTAGCTCTAAAGCTATTCACGAGATAATACTCACTCGTTTATATTTAGGTATTTATCATTAAAGTTTATAGGCAGTACCTTACTGGTGATAATTGATTCATTTTTATTAATTTACATAATAGTTTTGACAGTCAGTTGTTTGTTTAATTTTCTTTCTTTACCAGTTTCATTAGATAGAACTGGTCACCACTAACCTGTGCCTATTTTCTTTATTTTTGATTATTGGCATTTCTCTTTGCAAAAAAAAAATCACAGTCAGTACTGAGTCGCTAGTTTATTAGATTGAGTTAGCATCATGTCGACCAGCGTCTATGTACAGGAAGCTAAAGATATGGGCCTCACAGACCCAGAAAAAATTCAAAGCTACGTCCTCTCACGGTTTAATTACGAGCAAGAACGTGAGAAAGATGCTCGTGAAGAGCGTAGAATCCAACGTGAACACGAGCGAGAACACCGCGAATACGAGCGAGAACAGCGCGAACACAAACAAAAACAAAGCGAACTCGAGTTAGAACAAGAGCGACAACAACGCAAACACGAGCAAAAACAACGCGATCTCGAGCTACAACATTAGTGAGAACAGCGTGAGGAACGAAAGAGAGAACGTCAATACGAGTTAGAACAACGCGAGAGAGAATGAGAACACGAACGTGCCGAGCAAGAGGTACGCGAAAAACATGAATTTGAAATGCTGAAGCTCAAGCGAGATTCATTGGCTTCAGACACCTCAGGTGCAGTTGGTCCAAGCTCCACGAGCGTTCTCCCTGCACGTTATGGCGACCCCACACATCAAGCTTCCCCCATACAAAGATGGTGAGCGAATCGAGCCATGCATAGCTCGTTTTGAAGACATGGCTCGACTGTACCAGCTCGATAATGCAGCTAAGTGGCTTAAGTTTCTTAGCCTGTTTGAGGGCCCTGCCCTCGATATTCTCCACAGAATTCGTGGAGACAATCTCACGTATGAGATGATGAAGGCCGCACTCGTCAAAGCGTACGGTCTCACAGTTGAAGACGCCAAGAGTCAGTTCATGAGGGCAAGTTTACAGGATAAAGAGACTGCAGTTCAGTTTCTTGACCAGCTTACTGCTCACTTAGATGAGTGGATGGAGAAAGATGAAACTCCTTCCACGCATGAGGGGATAATTGACCTTATGCTGCGCACGCAGCTAGAAAAGTTGTGACCTACTGAACTTATGGCTCAACTTAAGATCTGCCAGGTAAGAGATGCCAGCCAAATGGTGAAGAAGGCTGATGCATTCTTTACTGCATATGGGTATCAAACTCGTAAGCACCATACCTGGAACAGGAAAGCTGATGAATCTGGGTAACCGTCTCAGACTGAACCCCAGCAACAAGGCCATTCTCAGAATAATGGCCAAGGTCCAAAACTGCAGAAGAAGGACCAGGGGCAAAACACTCAGAAACCTGAGTGGAAGCGGTACAACAGGTACCCTAATCAGCAGCAGTATCAGCCACGCAGCCGACCGTCAGGACTGTCCTTTTCACCACCAGCTCAAGTGAATAGGAGGCAGGAGGCGAACGCAGCCTTCATTCCTCAGCAGCAGCACGGTGGTCATATCCCTATCAGTACGGGTACTCCCCCACACTTCACTAGTCCCACAGTGACAGTGAACCCCCCTCCACAGATGGCCAATGCTCCATATCCCCAGGCAGTGAGTATGACCCCTAAAGTATCTAGTTCACAAGGCACCATGTTTGCCGCATCATTTATTCAGCAGCCTCATGAGTGGCTAGCTGCTTCCTCCACACTCCCTCCCACAGGTGACAGTGCCTTCCTTGTTCAGCCAGGGTTTGTCGGAGACATCCCTGTGAAGGTCCTGAGAGAAAACGGGTCCTCAGGTTGCTCTGTCAAGAAGAGTCTAGTTCGGCCTGAGCAGTACACAGGTCGACAGATCCATCCAAACCTTATTGATGGATCAGTGAGATTGTTCCCTGAGGCATGTATCCAGGTCGCATCTCCATTTTACACTGGTATGACAGTCGCAGTTGTCATGCCAGAACCTTTATTTCACCTAATCATAGGCAATATTCCGGGTGCCAAGCATAGTTGCACCGAAGATGACGCTACTCAGACTTCAGCTGCAGAAACACGAGCCATGACTGAGGCTCCAGATTGTGTCACCCCAGTGACCATTGAGTCGCCGCAAGATCTGATGTGTAGCCAACTTGTTGTTCAAGAACAACATTCTGACCGGACACTTGCTGCCGTCCGAAAGAGACAAAAGGGTAGAGTGATAAAGTATTCATGGGGAAGTCGAGCCAAGTTCCTTCGTAAACAAGGACGGCTCTACCGTGAGTCACGAACATCCGAGGGCGAGGTTCGACTGCAGTTTGTTGTTCCCGCCAAGTACCGCCAAGTACCGCCAAGCAGTGTTAGAATGGGGTCATTGTTCAGCCTCAGGAGGTCAGATGGGCAAAAGGAAAAAACAGGGCCGTATCCGAGCTGACTTTCTCTGGCCAGGGATGGGATGAGACAGATAGTTTTGTGCGTTCCTGCAATGTCTGTCCACGTACCACTAATCAGAGACATGTCCTTCCTGTACCATTTGTAACCACACCCGTAATCTCTGAGTCAGTTGAGAGACAGGGTAGTGGTTAAGTGGGTGCAGACATGACGTCTCGCCCATTGGCCCCACAGGACACATCATGTCCAGGGCGTGTACATACATATGTACCATAAGTTAAGGGGGAAGTTTGAGAACCCTGCAGACAGTCCGAGGCTGTGTATGAATTACCTTGTGGAACGTCTCGAGCTATGGGCCTCTCTGAGGATTCGCAGAGAATGCACAATATCCACATGAGTCTTCACACCCACGGTGGGTGTTAAAACGTGACCTGCCCGAGATTGCGTAGTGATTCTCAGCTTCCTGTTATTAGTCGTAAGTGTAGAGTTAGCTAACCAGTAAACTGGGTTCCATTAGCGAATCGCAGCGTTTGATGTCCTGCACAAACGCCCAGTCTTTTCGCTAATTACGTTTAGGGTTTAACCATTAAACTTGGTGATGGGATGTTGTTAAGGTGCTGTTCCCTCACATGCCGGCCGGGTGCGGCGCATGTTGAACCTTCACGCCAGCTTCTGGGGACTGGTTGAAGGGATGTTGTTAAGGTGCTGTTCCCTCACATGCCGGCCGGGTGCGGCGCATGTTGAACCTTCACGCCAGCTTCTGGGGACTGGTTGAAGGGATGTTGTTAAGGTGCTGTTCCCTCACACGCCGGCCGGGTGCATCGCATGTGGAACGAGGTGGATGCCACGCTAGAGCTCCCACTAAACTGGGTGATTGGATGTTGTTATCTCTTTAAACGCGGATCGTCGCGTTTGCGACGCTAGCAAAAAAGGACATAACGGCAGAGCGTCGCGTTTGCGATTCAATTTATTTTTGAATAAACGTGGGCAAGGATGTTCTAGCTCGTACTGTCTACCAGTACCACCACCGTTTAGCTACAATTAGCATATGTTACCTTTGTACTACTAACCTCAGTTGTTGCCAAGTATCGCATTTTCCCCTCTCCCCCCCCCACCACGGCCCGGCCGGCCTGGCTGTGATACATGGCAGCGCTCTGACTGCTCAGAACTGTAAATCTGCGCTCTCCTCTCACAAACAGTTTATGCTAATAGGAAACGCTTGTTTCCCCAGTTGTAACACTAGCTTTATGTCGCGCGGTTTGCCCCTGTTTAGCGTCAGTTTACCGCAGGCTTTCAAAGTGACATTATGGCGAGTTCTAACTCTTCCGAGTCAGTGCGAGCAGCCGACAGGAAGGAGAATAAAGTGACGGGCGTAAGGCAGAATAAAAAGCGCACCGCGGTGATCTTTTGGGAAGTAATATGATTGAAAATAATGTAGTATACATGTTTTTAGCTGTGAAAATGGAAATGTTTGTTGAGTGACGGGAAGACCGCCGCCGCGCTGCATGTCGACCGTATACTCCGTTGAATTATCCTTATTTTCAGTGCTTATTGTACAAATACGGATTCCAAACTACCTGTACATTGTGGTATAAAGTTTACTGTGACATAATGAGGCTGTGGTAGAGGGGAAACCGAGTTGCTGGAGGTGTGAAAGTGAAGATTTAGTTACCCAACTTTGCAAGTCTCCACAAGACCTTGGGTAGTCCACGAAGGCTCAACATCTGTCTCTGGAGAAAGCGGAATATAAGTTATATCTGCCACACCAAGTACAATGTTCTAGGGTTAATCTCTGATTTTTGGCTAATATTTTCCTACAGATACTCACACCGCGATACAACCCCGCCACCTGGGGGGGGTCGGCTGTCCATGGCCACGCAATAGGGGTTAAGGCGCTGTTCCCTCACATGCTGACCGGGTGCGCCGCATGTTGAGCGCGGTGCATGCCAGGTTAGAGTTCCCCCACTAAGAACCCTCACGCCTACGTTTCCTGGTTAATAATGTAAATAATTTACTTTTTGTAACATAAGTACTGATTCCTAGGCAGAGAGAGAGAAATGATACTTTTGATGCTCCACCTTGATTGTTTTCGCAGGTTCAGCATTACCGTGCAGATTAGCTGGTCGTCCCTGTTGCTTGCTGCCGCCCCTTCTTTTCTGCCTTGTTGTCATTATTTACAATAAATTTGTATTACATGATTTTACACGTAGGTACAGTTACACCACAACTGTCACACCTACACCGTGTATTACATACATTATGCTACATAACAATTAGTTGTTAACATAAATGTAGCGAACTTTTCCCTCAGTTTGACCTGAGTACAGGATTTTCCTCTGTCGTCACGGAGTTTTCCCCTCAAGTTTGCTTCTATTAACGTAAATACGAGGTTTTTTCGGTCACTGCTGACTGTGACTTTCTCCTGTAGCAGGACAGCACACACACACCACAGTGTGAATCTTGTGTGACTGAGTTAGGAATTATATGTATGTATATTGAAATCTTTTTTCTGAAGAAAAAAAGATTTGATTTTCATGGGGCGTAATGTCACGAGTCGGCTAGTGACATTGGCATTTGTGGGAAACTACGAACTCTAGTGGAATCCCAGTTTATCATTCAGTTAACCGTTCACTTGGTCGGGAGTGGTTTTCATACAATTTTCCAATGTGTAATAAATGATCGTCCTCGTGCAAGACATTAGCGCTTCCGCTGAGCGATTTGTTTTGGGCGCCTTTCGCTCCTTCTAGCCGTTAGTAAGGCGGCCACAGTACTTGCCTCCTTCCTACAAGTTAGGCAGTCGAGGTTTGAGCGCCACGAAACCAGGTTGGGCCAGAGCGTAGTGCCGCCGTTCCTCATTTCCACGTAGTGTGATAGGCGAGAGACAGCAAGTGCAGTGTTCTTCCTCAGTAACGACACCCAGTCATCTGTTTAGTCCACTCTTTGACCAGTATTTTCTTTTCGTTTTCCTCGACTTAAGAGTTTAGTTAAAGTGCTGTTCCCTCACATGCCGGTCGGGTGTGCCGCATGTTGTTTTCCTAGGTTTAAGAATTTAGCTTTTGAGTGAGTGAGTGCAATCTCTTTATTTTGAATTCATTTTGAAATGTAACGTTAAATTTATTTCTTTGTAATTAATAAATTTAACAGTTCTTTTTCTCGAGCTTAATATAATGTAAACTCGTGTTTCATTTCTCCATAACTAAGCTTATTTCCTTTATAGCTCCTAGCTTGCATAAACGCTTTGCTCTTCATAACTGGTACATGGGCCAGTCTTGTTGTATTAAGCTTAAAATCCGTTGTGCCTTCTAGGAGTTAACGCATCAGCAAGAACCTGATATCATTAATAGTATTAGTTATTTATTGTCAGGGGTGAAGTCACTTTCTCCAGAGGCTAACAGTGCTAATAAACAGCAATTGTGAGAAATTGATCTCTGCTCTGTACTGTTGAGAAAGTTTATAAATTCTCGTTCTTAGACAATCGGCGAAGCAACCCAGCATAAAGTAATCATTGCTTGATTTAGCAAGACAGTTTATTATACTGCTCTTTAGTATTACTGAACATAATCATTTAATATTGCATTTATTTTAAAAACCCCGTGACAATTGGCGACCTCAATCCAGGATATTAACTCCTAGCTCTAAAGCTATTCATGACATAATATTCACTCGTTCATATTTAAGTATTTATCATTAAAGTTTATAGGCAGTACCTTACTGGTGATTATTAATTCATTTTTATTTATTTACATAATAGTTTTGACAGCCAGTTGTGTGTTTAATTTTCTTTCCTTACCAGTTTAATTAGATAGAACTGGTCACCACTAACCTGAGCTTATTTTCTTTATTTTTGATTATTGGCATTTCTCTTTGCAAAAAAAAATCGCAGTCAGTACTGAGTCGCTAGTTTATTAGATTGAGTTTGCATCATGTCGACCAGTGTCTATGTACAGAAAGCTAAAGATATGGGCCTCACAGACCCAGAAAAAATTCAAAGCTACGTCCTCTCACGGTTTAATTAAGAGCAAGAACGTGAGAAAGATGCTCGTGAAGAGTGTAGAATCCAACGTGAACACGAGCGAGAACACCGCGAATACGAGCGAAAACAGCGCGAACACGAACAAAAACAACCCGAACTCGAGTTAGAACAAGAGCGACAACAACGCAAACACGAGCAAAAACAACGCGAACTCGAGCTACAACATGAGCGAGAACAGCGTGAGGAACGAAAGAGAGAACGTCAATACGAGTTAGAACAACGCGAGAGAGAATGAGAACACGAACGTGCCGAGCGAGAGGTACACAAAAAACATGAATTTGGAATGCTGAAGCTCAAGCGAGATTCATTGGCTTAAGACACGTCTGGTGCAGTTGGTCCAAGCTCCACGAGCGTTCTCCCTGCACGTTATGGCAACCCCACACATCAAGCCTCCCCCATACAAAGATGGTGAGCGAATCGAGCCATACATAGCTCGTTTTGAAGACATGGCTCAACTGTACCAGCTGGATGATGCAGCTAAGTGGCTTCAGTTTCTTAGCCTGTTTCAGGGCCCTGCCCTCGATATTCTCCACAGAATTCGTGGAGACAATGTCACGTATGAGATGATGAAGGCCGCACTCGTCAAAGCGGACGGTCTCACAGTTGACGACGCCAAGAGTCAGTTCATGAGGGCAGGTTTACAGGATAAAGAGACTGCAGTTCAGTTTCTTGACCAGCTTACTGCTCACTTAGATGAGTGGATGGAGAAAGATGAAACTCCTTCCACGCATAAGGGTATAATTGACCTTATGCTGCGCACACAGCTAGAAAAGTTGTGGCCTACTGAACTTATGGCTCAACTTAAGATCTGGCAGGTAAGAGATGCCAGCCAAATGGTGAAGAAGGCTGATGCATTCTTTACTGCATACGGGTATCAAACTCGTAAGCACCATACTTGGAACAGGAAAGCTGATGAATCTGGGAAACCGTCTCAGACTGAACCCCAGCAACAAGGCCATTTTCAGAATAATTGCCAAGGTCCAAAACCGCAGAAGGACCAGGGGCAAAACACTCAGAAACCTGAGTGGAAGCGGTACAACAGGTACCCTAATCAGCAGCAGTACCAGCGACGCAACCGACCGTCGGTACTGTCCTTTTCACCACCAGCTCAAGTGAATAGGAGGCAGGAGGCGAACGTAGCCTTCATTCCTCAGCAGCAGCACGGTGGTCACGTCCCTATCAGTACGGGTACTCCCCCACAGTTCACTAGTCCCACAGTGACAGTGAACCCCCCTCCACAGATGGCCAATGCTCCATCTCCCCAGGCAGTGAGGACGACCCCTAAAGTATCTAGTTCACAGGGCACCATGTTTGCCGCATCATTTATTCAGCAGCCTCATGAGTGGCTAGCTGCTTCCTCCACAAGCCCTCCCACAGGTGACAGTCCCTTCCTTGTTCAGCCAGGGTTTGTGGGAGACATCCCTGTGAAGGTCCTGAGAGACAACAGGCCCTCAGGTTGCTCTGTCAAGCAGAGTCTAGTTCGGCCTGAGCAGTACACAGGTCGACAGATCCATGCAAACCTTATTGATGGATCAGTGAGATTGTTCCCTGAGGCATGTATCCAGGTGGCATCTCCATTTTACACTGGTATGACAGTCGCAGTTGTCATCCCAGAACCTTTATTTGACCTAATCATAGGCAATATTCACGGTGCCAAGCATAGTTGCACCGAAGATGACGCTACTCAGACTTCGCTTGCAGAAACACAAGCCATGACTGAGGCTCCAGATTGTGTCACCCCAGTGACCATTGAATTGCCGCAAGATCTGATGTGTAGCCAACTTGTTGTTCAAGAACAACATTCTGACCGGACACTTGCTGCCGTTCGAAAGAGACAAAAGGGTAGAGTGATAAAGTATTCACGGGGAAGTCGAGCCAAGTTCCTTCGTAAAGAAGGACGGCTCTACCATGAGTCACGAACATCCGAGGGCGAGGTTCGACTGCAGTTTGTCGTTCCCGCCAAGTACCGCCAAGCAGTGTTGGAATGGGGTCATTGTTCAGCCTCAGGAGGTCACATGGGCAAAAGGAAAACCCAGGGCCGTATCCGAGCTGACTTTCTCTGACCAGGGATGGGACGAGACATAGATAGTTTTGTGCGTTCCTGCAATGTCTGTCCACGTACCACTAATCAGGGACATGTCCTTCCTGCACCATTTGTAACCACACCCGTAATCTCTGAGTCAGTCGAGAGACAGGGTAGTGGTGAAGTGGGTGCAGACCTGACGTTTCTCCCATTGGCCCCACAGGACACATCATGTCCAGGGCCTGTACATACATATGTACCATAAGTTAAGGGTGATGTTTGAGAACCCTGCAGAGACAGTCCGAGGCTGTGTATGAATTACCTTGTGGAACGTCTCGAGCTATGGGCCTCTCTGAGGATTCCCAGAGAATGCACAATATCCACATGAGTGTTCACACCCACGGTGGGTGTTAAAACGTGACCTGCCAGAGATTGCGTAGCGATTCTCAGCTTCCTGTTATTAGTCGTAAGTGTAGAGTTAGCTAACCAGTAAACTGGGTTCCATTAGCGAATCGCAGCGTTTGATGTCCTGCACAAACGCCCAGTCTTTTCGGTAATTAAGTTTAGGGTTTAACAATTAAACTGGGTGATGGGATGTTGTTAAGGTGCTGTTCCGTAACATGCCAGCCGGGTGCGCCGCATGTTGAACCCTCACGCCAGCTTCTGGGGACTGGGTGATGGGATGTTGTTAAGGTGTTGTTCCCTCACATGCCGGCCAGGTGCGCCGCATGTTGAACCCTCACGCCAGCTTCTGGGAACTGGGAAATGGGACGTTTTTAAGGTGCTGTTCCCTCACACCCCGGCCGGGTGTGTCGCATGTTGAACGAGGTGGATGCCAGGTTAGAGCTCCCCCTAAACTGGTTGATGGGATTGTTAAGGTGCTGTTCCCTCACATGCTGACCGGGTGCACCGCATGTTCAGCGAGGTGCATGCCAGGTTAGAGTTCCCCCGCTAAGAACCCTCACGCCTACGTTTCCTGGTTAATAATGTAAATAGTGTACATTTTGTAACATAAGTACTGATTTCTAGGCAGAGAGAGAGAAATGATACTTTTGATGCTACACCTTGATTGTTTTCGCAGGTGCAGCATTGCCGTGCAGATTAGCTGGTCGTCCCTGTTGCATGCTGCCGCCCCTTCTTTTCTGCCTTGTTGTCATTATTTACTATAAATTTGTATTACATGATTTTACATGTAGGTACATTTACACCACAACTGTCACACCTACACCGTGTATTACGTTACGCTACATAACAATTAGTTGTTAACATCAATGTAGCGAACTTTTCCCTCAGTTTAACCTGAGTACAGGATTTTTCACTGTCGTCACGGAGTTTTTCCCTCAAGTTTGCTTCTATTAACGTAAATACGAGGTTTTTTCGCCCACTGGTGACTGCGACTTTCTCCTGTAGCAGGATAGCACACACATACCACAGTGTGAATCTTGTGTGACTGAGTTAGGAATTATATGTATGTATATTGAAATCTTTCTTCTGAAGAAAAAAAGATTTGATTTTCATGGGACGTAATGTCACAAGTCGGCTAGTGACATTGGCTTTTGTGGGGAACCGCGAACTCTAGTGGAATCCCAGTTTATCGTTCAGTTAACCGCTCACTCGGTCGGGAGTGGTTTTCAGACAATTTTCCAATGTGTCATAAAGGATCGTCTTTGTGCAAGACATTAGCGCTTCCGCTGAGCGATTTGTTTTGGGGTCATTTCGCTCATTCTAGCCGTTAGTAAGGCGGCCACAGTATTTGCCTCCTTCCCACGAGGTACTCGAGGTTTGAGCTATGAAACCACTTTGGGCCAGAGCGTAGTGCCACCGTTCCTGATTTCCACGTAGTGTGATAGGCGAGAGACAGCGAGTGCAGTGTTCTTCCTCAGTAACGACACCCAGTCATCTATTTACTCCACTCTTTGACCAGTATATTCTTTTCGTTTTCCTAGACTTAAGAGTTTAGTTAAGGTGCTGTTCCCTCGCATGCCGGCCGGGTGCGCCGCACGTTGTTCTTCTAGGTTTAAAAATTTAGCTTTTGAGTGAGTGAGTGCAATCTCTTTATTTTGAATTCATTTTTAAATGTAACGTTAAATTTATTTCTTTGTAATTAATAAATTTAACCGTTCTTTTTCTCCATAACTAATTTTATTTCCTTTATAGCTCCAAGCTTGCATAAACGCTTTGCTCTTCATAACTGGTACTTGGGCCAGTCTTGTTGTATTAAGTTTAAAATCCGTTGTGCCTTCTAGGAGTTAACGCATCAGCAAGAACCTGATGTCATTAATAGTATTAGTTATTTATTGTCTGGGGTGAAGTCACTTTCTCCAGAGGCTAACAGTACTAATAAACAGCAATTGTGAGGAATTGATCTCTGCTGTGTACTGTTGAGAAAGTTTATAAATTCTCGTTCTTTGAGAATCGGCAAAGCAAACCAGCATAAAGTAATCAATGCTTGATTTAGCAAGACAATACATTGTGCTGCTATTTAGTATTACTGAACATTACCATTTAATATTGCATTTATTTTAAAAACCCCGTGACAATTGGCGACCTTATTCCAGGGTTTTAACTCCTAGCTCTAAAGCTATTCAGGAGATAAGACTCACTCGTTCATATTTAGGTAGTTATCATTAAAGTCTATACGCAGTACCTTACTGGTGATTATTGATTCATTTTTATTAATTTACATATTAGGTTTGACCGTCAGTTGCTTGTTTAATTTTCTTTCTTTACCAGTTTAATTAGATAGAGCTAGTCACCACTAACCCCTGCTTATTTTCTTTATTTTTTATTATTGGCATTTCTCTTTGCAAAAAAAAAAAATCGCAGTCAGTACTGAGTCGCTACTTTATTTGATTGATTTAGCATCATGTCGACCAGCATCTATGTACAGGAAGCTAACGATATGGGCCTCACTGACCCAGAAAAAATTCAAAGCTATCTCCTCTCACGGTTTAATTACGAGCAAGAACGTGAGAAAGATGCTCGTGAAGAGCGTAGAATCCAACGTGAACACGAGCGAGAACACCGCGAATACGAGCGAGAACAGCGCGAACACGAACAAAAACAATGCGAACTCAAGTTAGAACAAGAGCGACAACAACGCGAACACGAGCAAAAACAACGCGAATTCGAGCTAGAACATGAGTGAGAACAGCGTGAGGAACGAGAGAGAGAACGTCAATACGAGTTACAACAACGCGAGAGAGAACGAGAACACGAACGTGCCGAGCGAGAGGTACGCGAAAAACATGAATTTGAAATGCTGAAGCTCAAGCGAGATTCATTGGCTTCAGACACATCTGGTGCAGTTGGTCCAAGCTCGACGAGCGTTCTCCCTGCACATATTATGGCGACCCCACACATCAAGCTTCCCCCAAACAAAGATGGTGAGCGAATCGAGCCATACATAGCTCGTTTTGAAGACATGGCTCAACTGTCCCAGCTGGATGATGCAGCTAAGCGGCTTCAGTTTCTTAGCCTGTTTGAGGGCCCTGCCCTCGATATTCTCCACAGAATTCGTGGAGACAATCTCACGTATGAGATGATGAAGGCCGCACTCGTCAAAGCGTACGGTCTCACAGTTGACGACGCCAAGAGTCAGTTCATGAGGGCACGTTTACAGGATAAAGAGACTGCAGTTCAGTTTCTTGACCAGCTTACTTCTTACTTAGATGAGTGGATGGAGAAAGATGAAACTCCTTCCACGCATGAGGGGATAATTGACCTTATGCTGCGCACGCAGCTAGAGAAGTTGTGGCCTACTGAACTTATGGCTCAACTTAAGATCCGCCAAGTAAGAGATATGAGCCAATTGGTGAAGAAGGCTGATGCATTCTTTACTACATACGGGTATCAAACTCGTAAGCACCATACCTAGAACAGGAAAGCTGATAAATCTGGGAAACCGTCTCAGACTGAACCCCAGCAACAAGGCCATTCTCAGAATAATGGCCAAGGTCCAAAACCGCAGAAGAAGGATCACGGGCAAAACACTCAGAAACCTGAGTGGAAGCGGTACAACAGGTACCCTAATCAACAGCAGTATCAGCCATGCAACCGACCGTCGGGACTGTCCTTTTCACCACCAGCTCAAGTGAATAGGAGACAGGGGGCGAACGCAGCCTTCATTCCTCAGCAGCAGCACGGTGGTCACGTCCCTATCAGTATGGGTACTCCCCCACAGTTTACTAGTCCCACAGTGACAGTGAACCCCCCTCCACAGATGGCCAATTCCTCCATCTCCCCAGGCAGTGAGTACGACCCCTCAAGTATCTAGTTCACAAGGCACCATGTTTGCCGCATCATTTATTCAGCAGCCTCATGAGTGGCTAGCTTCTTCCTCCACAGGCCCTCCCACAGGTGACAGTGCCTTCCTTGTTCAACCAGGGTTTGTGGGAGACATCCCTGTGAAGGTCCTGAGAGACAACGGGTCCTCAGGTTGCTCTGTCAAGAAGAGTCTAGTTCGGCCTGAGCAGTACACAGGTCGACAGATCCATCCAAACCTTATTGATGGATCAGTGAGATTGTTCCTTGAGGCATGTATCCAGGTGGCATCTCCATTTTACACTGGTACGACAGTCGCAGTTGTCATCCCAGAACCTTTATTTGACCTAATCATAGGCAATATTCCCGGTGCCAAGCATAGTTGCACCGAAGATGATGCTACTCAGACTTCGGCTGCAGAAACAATAGCCATGACTGAGGCTCCAGATTGTGTCACCCCAGTGACCATTGAATCGCCGCAAGATCTGATGTGTAGCCAACTTGTTGCTCAAGAACAACATTCTGACCCGACACTTGCTGCCGTGCGAAAGAGACAAAAGGGTAGAGTGATAAAGTATTCACGGGAGGTCGAGCCAAGTTCCTTCGTAAACAAGGACGGCTCTACCGTGAGTCACGAACATCCGAAGGCGAGGTTCGACTGCAGTTTGCCGTTCTCGCCAAGGACCGCCAAGCAGTGTTAGAATGGGGTCATTGTCCAGCCTCAGGAGGTCACATGGGCAAAAGGAAAACCCAGGGCCGTATCCGAGCTGACTTTTTCTGGCCAGGGATGGGACGAGACATAGATAGTTTTGTGCGTTCCTGCAATGTGTGTCCACGTACCACTAATCAGGGACATGTCCTTCCTGCACCGTTTGTAACCACACCCATAATCTCTGAGTCAGTTGAGAGACAGGGTAGTGGTGAAGTAGGTGCAGACCTGACGTCTCGCCCATTGGCCCCACAGGACACATCATGTCCAGGGCCTGTACATACATATGTACCGTAAGTTAAGGGGGAAGTTTGAGAACCCTGCAGAGACAGTCCGAGGCTGTGTATGAATTACCTTGTGGAACGTCTCGAGCTATGGGCCTCTCTGAGGATTCCCAGAGAATGCACAATTTCCACACGAGTATTCACACCCACGGTGGGTGTTAAAACGTGACCTGCCCGAGATTGCGTAGCGATTCTCACCTGTCTGTTATTAGTCGTATGTGTAGAGTTAGCTAACCAATAAACTGGGTTCCATTAGCGAATCGCAGCGTTAGATGTCCTGCACAAACGCTCAGTCTTTTCACTAATTAAGTTTAGGGTTTAACCATTAAACCGGGTGATGGGATGTTGTTAAGGTGCTGTTCCCTCACATGCCGGCCGGGTGCGCTGCATGTTGAACCTTCACGCCACCTTCTGGGGACTGGGTGATGGGATGTTGTTAAGGTTCTGTTCCCTCACACGCCAGCCGGGTGCGTCGCATGTTGAACGAGGTGGATGCCGGGTTAGGGCTCCCCCTAAACGGGGTGATGGGATATTGTTAACTCCTTAAACGCGGATCGTCGCGTTTCCAACGCTCGCCAAAAAGAACATAACGACGGAGCGTCGCGTTTGCGATTCGAGTTAATTTTGAATAAACGTGGGCAAGGATGTTCCAGCTGGTATTGTCTATCAGTACCACCACCCTTTAGCTACAATTAGCATACTTTACCTTTGTACTACTGACCTCCGTTGTTGCCAAGTATCGCGTTTTTCCCCCTCCCCCCCCACCACGGCCCGGCCAGCCTTGCTGTGATACATGGCAACGCCCTGACTGCTCAGAACTGTAAATCTGTGCTCTCCTTTCACAAACAGTTTATGCTAATAGGAAACGCTTATTTCCCCAGTTGTAACACTAGCTTTTTTTCGCACGGTTTGGCCCTGTTTAGCGTCAGTTTACCGCAGGCTTTCAAAGTGACATTATGGTGAGTTCTAACTCTTCCGAGTCAGTGCGAGCGGCCGACAGGAACGAGAATAAAGTGACGGGCGTATGGCAGAATAAAATGCGCGCCGCGGTGATCTTTTGGGAAGTAATATGATTGAAAATAATGTAGTATACTGTAAATGTTTTTAGCTGTGAAAATGGAAATGTTTGTTGAGTGACGGGAAGACCGCCGCCGCGCTGCATGTCAGCCGTATGCTCCGTTGAATTTAGCCTTATTTTCAGTGCTTATTGTACAAATATGGATTCCAAACTACCTGTACGTTGTAGTATAAAGTTTACTGTGACAGAATGAGGCTGTGGTAGAGGGGAAACCGGGTTGCTGGAGGTGTGAAAGTGAAGATTTCGTTACCCAACTTTGCAAGTCTCCACAAGTCCTTGGGTAGTCCACGAAGGCTCAACACCTGTCTCTGGAGAAAGCTGAATGTAAGTACTATCTGCCATAACAAGTACAATGTTCTAGGGTTAATCTCTGATTTTTGGCTAATACTTTCCTACAGGTACTCAGACCGCGATACAACCCCGCCACCCGGGGTGGGTCGGCTGTCCATGGCCGCGCATTAGGGGTTAAGGTGCTGTTCCCTCACATGCTGACCGGGTGCGCCGCATGTTGAGCGAGGTGCATGCCAGGTTAGAGTTCCCCCACTAAGAACCCTCATGCCTACGTTTCCTGGTTAATAATGTAAATAGTGTACTTTTTGTAACATAAGTACTGATTGCTAGGCAGAGAGAGAGGAATGATACTTTTGATGCTCCACCTTGATTGTTTTCGCAGGTGCAGCATTGCCGTGCAGATTAGCTGGTCGTCCCTGTCGCATGCAGCCACCCCTTCTTTTCTGCCTTGTTGTCATTATTTACTATAAATTTGTATTACATGATTTTACACGTACGTACAGTTACACCACAACTGTCACACCTACACCGTGTATTACATACATTACGCTACATAACAATTAGTTGTTAACATAAATGTAGCGAACTTTTCCCTCAGTTTGACCTGAGTACAGGATTTTTCACTGTCGTCACGGAGTTTTTTCCTCAAGTTTGCTTCTATTAACGTAAATACGAGGTTTTTTTTCGCTCACTGGTGACTGCGACTTTCTCCTGTAGCAGGATAGCACACACACACCAGTGTGAATCTTGTGTGACTGAGTTAGGAATTATAGGTATGCATACTGAAATCTTTTTTCTGAAGAAAAAAAGATTTGATTTTCATAGGGCGTAATGTCACGAGTTGGCTAGTGACATTGGCTTTTGTGGGAAACCGCGAACTCTAGTGGAATCCCAGTTTATCGTTTAGTTAACCGCTCACTCGGTCGGGAGTGGTTTTCAGACAATTTTCCAATGTGTCATAAATGACAGACTTTGTGAAAGACATTAGCGCTTCCGCTGAGTGATTTGTTTTGGGCGCGTTTCGCTCATTCTAGCCGTTAGTAAGGCGGCCACAGTACTTCCCTCCTTCCCACGAGTTAGTCAGTCGAGGTTTGAGCACCACGAAACCAGGTTGGGCCAGAGCGTAGTGCCGCCGTTCCTGATTTCCACGTAGTGTGATAGGCGAGAGACAGGGAGTGCAGTGTTCTTCCTCAGTAACGACACCCAGTCATCTGTTTAGTCCACTCTTTGACCAGTATTTTCTTTTCGTTTTCCTAGACTTAAGAGTTTAGTTAAGGTGCTGTTCCCTCACATGCCGGCCGGGTGCGCCGCATGTTTTTTTCCTAGGTTTAAGAATTTAGCTTTTGAGTGAGTGAGTGCAATCTCTTTATTTTGAATTTATTTTGAAATGTAACGTTAAATTTATTTCTTTGTAATTAATAAATTTAACAGTTCTTTTTCTCGAGCTTAATGTAATGTAAACTCGTGTTTCATTTCTCCATAACTAAGCTTATTTCCTTTATAGCTCCTAGCTTGCATAAACGCTTTGCTCTTCATAACTGGTACTTGGGCCAGTCTTGTTGTATTAAGCTTAAAATCCGTTGTGCCTTCTAGGAGTTAACGCATCAGCAAGAACCTGATATCATTAATAGTATTAGTTATTTATTGTCAGGGGTGAAGTCACTTTCTCCAGAGTCTAACAGTACTAATAAACAGCAATTGTGAGGAATTGATCTCTGCTGTGTACTGTTGAGAAAGTTTATAAATTCTCGTTCTTAGAGAATCGGCGAAGCAACCCAGTATAAAGTAATCATTGCTTGATTTAGCAAGACAATTCATTGTACTGCTCTTTAGTATTACTGAACATTATCATTTAATATTGCATTTATTTTAAAAATCCCGTGACAATTGACGACCTTATTCCAGGATATTAACTCCTAGCTCTAAAGCTATTTACGAGATAATACTCACTCGTTCATATTTAGGTATTTATCATTAAAGTCTATAGGCAGTACCTTACTGGTGATTATTGATTCTATCTATCTATCTATTGCCAGACGCCTCAATCCCGTTTGGGGTGGCCACAAACAAATCGCCTCCAAGTCGCCCTGTCCCCCGCCATTTCACTCCCCTGCTCCCAACTCATACCCCCTTCTCTCATATACCTCTCCACCCCATCTCTCCATCTCATCCTCGGCCTCCCCCTCCCTCTTCCCCCCTCCACCTCACTCACATACACTCTCTTCGTCAGTCTTTCACCCTCCATCCTCTCCACATGGCCAAACCACCTCAGTGTGTTCCTCATAACGTTTCCTATCACATCCACATCAACACCACAACGCTCAGCCTGTCTCTCCATGTGACTCCACAGGCTCCTCTTAAATAACTCATTTCCACTGCTCTCACTCTTGACTTGTGTCCTTCCAACAACGTCCAAGCTTCACTTCCGTACGTTAGAGTTGGTATCACAATACTGTCATGTAGTAACTTTTTCACTTCCATGCTCACTTCCCTGTTTCTTATCACTGCTTTCAAAGAACCAGCAACCTTTCTTCCCTGCTGTACTCTTTCAAGCACTTCACCCTCCAAACCTCCATCCTTACTCATCACACTACCCAAGTACTTAAACGTACTCACATTTTCCAATTCCTCACCATCCAACCTCGCTGTACATTCACTGACTTCACCTCTCTCAAAGACCATCACTTTACTCTTCCCTACATTCACCTTTAGATTCCGTTTCTTACTCTCTCAAACTCATCCACCAAGCCTTGCAGCTCCCCTTCGTCCTCACTCAACAACACAGTATCATCTGCAAACAACAGTACAGGGAGTTTCCAAACACTTTCCTCTCTCACCCGGGCCACTCCAACATCCACTACCCTACCTTGTACCTCTTTTATTACCCCATCCATGTACAGATTGAACAACCATGGAGACATGACACATCCCTGTTTCAAACCAACTTTCAAAGAGAAAAATTCACTTAGTTCACCATCCACACGCATTGCAGCCTTCGCACCATCGTACATACTCTTCACAGCATTCAACAACTTCCCATCTACTCCATATATTCTTAACACTTTCCACAATCCTAGTCTATCCACCCTGTCATATGTTTTCTCCAAATCCATGAAAGCCGCATACAACTTCTTTCCCTTCTCTAGAAACTTTTCCACTAAAGATCTGAGAATGAATATCTGATCTACACAACCTCTTCCCTTCCTAAAGCCTCCCTGTTCTTCTCCAACTAATTTCTCTGTTCTTTCTCTAACTCTGTTAATAAGTTTCCTACCATACACTTTTCCTATTATACTAAGAAGACAAATGCCCCTATGATTACCTCACACTTCTTTTTCCCCTTTTCCCTTGTACAAGGGAATAATTACACCTGACTTCCATTTTTTTAATTTTCATTTTTTTTAAATTTATATAATAGTTTTGACAGTCAGTTGTTTATTTATTTTTCTTTCTATACCAATTTAATTAGATAGAACTGGTCACCACTAACCTGTGCCTATTTTCTTTATTTTTGATTATTGGCATTTCTCTTTGCAAAAAAAAATCGCAGTCAGTACTGAGTCGCTAGTTTATTCGAATAATTAAGCATCATGTCGACCAGCGTCTATGTACAGGAAGCTAAAGATATGGGCCTCACTGACCCATAAAAAATTCAAAGCTACGTCCTCTCACGGTTTAATTACGAGCAAGAACGTGAGAAAGATGCTCGTGAAGAGCGTAGAATCCAACGTGAAAACAAGCGAGAACAACGCGAATACGAGCGAGAACAGCGCGAACACGAACAAAAACAATGCGAACTCGAGTTAGAACAAGAGCGACAACAACACGAACACGAGCAAAAACAACGCGAACTCGAGCTAGAACATGAGCGAGAACAGCGTCAGGAACGAGAGAGAGAACGTCAATACGAGTTACAACAACGCAAGAGAGAACGTCAATACGAGTTACAACAACGCGAGAGAGAACGTCAATACGAGTTACAACAACGCGAGAGAGAACGTCAATACGAGTTACAACAACGCGAAAGAGAACGAGAACACGAACGTGCCGAGCGAGAGGTACCCGAAAAACATGAATTTGAAATGCTGAAGCACAAGCGAGATTCATTGGCTTCAGACACATCTGGTGCAGTTGGTCCAAGCTCCACGAGCGTTCTCCCTGCACATGTTATGGCGACCCCACACATCAAGCTTCCCCCATACAAAGATGGTGAGCGAATCGAGCCATACATAGCTCGTTTTGAAGCCATGGCTCAACTGTACCAGCTGGATGATGCAGCTAAGCGGCTTCAGTTTCTTAGCCTGTTTGAGGGCCCTGCCCTCGATATTCTCCACAGAATTCGTGGAGACAATCTCACGTATGAGATGATGAAGGCCGCACTCGTCAAAGCGTACGGTCTCACAGTTGACGACGCCAAGAGTCAGTTCATGAGGGCACGTTTACAGGATAAAGAGACTGCAGTTCAGTTTCTTGACCAGCTTACTGCTTACTTAGATGAGTGGATGGAGAAAGATGAAACTCCTTCCACGCATGAGGGGATAATTGACCTTATGCTGCGCACGCAGCTAGAAAAGTTGTGGCCTACTGAACTTATGGCTCAACTTAAGATCTGCCAGGTAAGAGATGCCAGCCACATGGTGAAGAAGGCTGATGCATTCTTTACTGCATACGGGTATCAAACTCGTAAGCACCATACCTGGAACAGGAAAGCTGATAAATCTGGGAAACCGTCTCAGACTGAACCCCAGCAACAAGGCCATTCTCAGAATAATGGCCAAAGTCGAAAACCGCAGAAGAAGGACCAGGAGCTAAACACTCAGAAACCTGAGTGGAAGCGGTACAACAGGTACCCTAATCAGCAGCAGTATCAGCCACGCAACCGACCATCGGGACTGTCCTTTTCACCACCAGCTCAAGTGAATAGGAGGCAGGAGGCGAACGCAGCCTTCATTCCTCAGCAGCAGCACGGTGGTCACGTCCCTATCAGTATGGGTACTCCCCCACAGTTCACTAGCCCCACAGTGACAGTGAACCCCCCTCCACAGATGGCCAATGCTCCATCTCCCCAGGCAGTGAGAACGACCCCTCAAGTATCTAGTTCACAATGCACCATGTTTGCCGCATCATTTATTCAGCAGCCTCATGAGTGGCTAGCTGCTTCCTCCACAAGCCCTCCCACAGGTGACAGTCCCTTCCTTGTTCAGCCAGGGTTTGTGGGAGACATCCCCGTGAAGGTCCTGAGAGACAACGGGTCCTCAGGTTGCTCTGTCAAGAAGAGTCTAGTTCGGCCTGAGCAGTACACAGGTCGACAGATCCATCCAAACCTTATTGATG